>NC_073626.1:85823481-85998481 GCF_029407905.1 Bubalus kerabau | reverse complement strand
GAAGTTGAACGGTTCCCTGAAGACCTACAAGACCTTTTAGAACTAACACCCAAAAAAGATGTCCTTTCCATTATAGTTGGACTGGAATGCAAAAGTAGAAAGTCAAGAAATACCTGGCATAACTGGCAAATTTGGTCTTGGAGTACAGAATGAAGCCTAGCAAAGGCTAATAGAGTTTTGCCAAGAGAACTCACTGGTCATAGCAAACACTCTCTTCCAACAACATAAGAGAAGACTCTACACATGGACATCACCAGAGGGTCAATATTGAAATCAAATTGATTATATTCTTTGCAGCCAAAGATGGAGAAGCTCTATACAGTCAACAAAAACAAGACCAGAAGCTGACTGTGGCTCAAATCATGAACTCCTTATTGCCAATTGCAGACTTCAATTGATGAAAGTAGGGAAAGCCACTAGACCATTCAGGTATGACCAAAATCAAATCCCTTATGATTATACAGTGGAAGTAAGAAATAGATTCAAGGGATTAGATCTGATAGACAGGGTGCCTGAATAACAATAGATGACGGTTCGTGACATTGTACAGGAGACAAGGATCAAGACCATCCCCATGGAAAAGAAATGCAAAAATGCAAAATGGTTGTCTGCGGAGGCCTTACAAATAGCTATGAAAAGAAGAGAAGTGAAAGGCAAAGGAGAAAAGGAAAGATATATCCATTGGAAAACAGAGTTCCAAAGAATAGCAAGGAGAGATAAAAAGCCTTCCTCCGTGATCAATGCAAAGAAACAGAGGAAAACAATAGAATGGGAAAGACTAGAGATCTCTTTGAGAAAATTAGAGATACCAAGGGAACATTTCATGCAAAGATGGGCTCAATAAAGGACAGAAATGGTATAGACCTAACAGAGGCAGAAGATATTACGAAGAGGTGGCAAGAATACACAGAAGAACTACACAAAAAAGATCTTCATGACCCAGATAATCACGATGGTGTGATCACTCACCCAGAGCCAGAAATCCTGTAATGAGAAGTCAAGTAGGCCTTAGGAAGAATCACTATGAACAAAGCTAGTGAAAGTGATGGAATTCCAGTTGAGCTATTTTAAATCCTGAAAGATAATGATGTGAAAGTGTTGCACTTAATATGCCAGCAAATTTGGAAAACTCAGCAGTGGCCACAGGACTGGAAAAGTTCAGTTTTCATTCCAATCCCAAAGAAAGGCAATGCCAAAGAATGCTCAAACTACCTCACAGTTGCACTCATTTCACATGCTAGTAAAATACTGCTCAAAATTCTCCAAGCCAGGCTTCAACAGTATGTGAATCATGAACTTCCGGATGTTCAAGCTGGATTTAGAAAAGACAAAGGAACCAGAGATAAAATTGCCAACATCCACTGGATCATCAAAAAAGCAAGAGTTCCAGAAAAACATCTTCTGCTTTATTGACTATACCAAAGCCTTTGACTGTTTGGATCACAGCAAACTGTGTAAAATTCTTAAAGAGATGAGAATACCAGACTACCTGACTTGCCTCTTGAGAAATTTGTATGCAGGTCAGGAAGCAACAGTTAGAACTGGACATGGAACAACAGACTGGTTCCAAATAGGAAAAGAATTACATCAAGGCTGTATATTGTCACCCTCCTTATTTAACTTATATGCAGAGTATATCATGTGAAATGCTGGGCTGGATGAAGCACAAGCTGGAATCAAGATTGCTGGGAGAAATATCAGTAACCTCAGATATGCAGATGACACCAGCCTTATGGCAGAAAGTGAAGAAGAACTGAAGAGTCTCTTGATGAAAGTGAAAGAGGAGAGTGAAAAAGTTGGCTTAAAACTCAACATTCAGAAAACTAAGATCATTGCCTCTGGTCCCATCACTTCATGGGAAATAGATGGGGAAACAGTTGAAACAGTGAGAGACTTTATTTTTGGGGGCTCCAAAATCACTGCAGGTGGTGATTGCAGCCATGAAATTAAAAGACACTTGCTCCTTGGAAGCAAAATTATGACCAACCTAGACAGCATATTCAAAAGCAGAGACATTACTTTGCCAACAAAAGTGCATCTAACCAGAGCTAGGTTTTTCCAGTAATCATGTATGGAAGTGAGGGGTGGACTATAAAGAAAGCTGATCACCAAAGAACTGATGCTTTTGAACTGTGGTGTTGGAGAAGACTCTTGAGAGTCCCTTGGACTGCAAGGAGATCCAACCAGTCCATCGTAAAGGAAATTAGTCCTGAATATTCGTTGGAAATACTGATGGTGAAGCTGAAACTCCAATACTTTGGCCACCCGATGGGAAGAACTGACTCATCGGAAAACACCCTGATGCTGGTCAAGATTGAAGGCGGGAGGAGAAGGGGATGACAGAGGATGAGATATTTTAATGGCATCACCAACTCAGTGGTCAAGAGTTCGAGTAAACTCCAGGAGTTGGTGATAGACAGGGAAGCCTGGCAAGCTGCAATCCATGGGTTGCAAAAAGTCAGACGTGACTGAACGACCAAAGTGAACTGAACTGAACCACCAGTGAAGCCCAAATACTCTTTAACAAAATGATCAGAATAAACATGGATAAGTCATTTGTCAAATGTCTTTACAATAAAAAAAAAATGACACTGCTTCCACATCACAAATGTGCCATGAAATTTTTCAAAATTCTCTCTATTTTAAAATATCAACCTTTTCCCTTAGACATGATGTTGTGTTTGTGGGAGTGTAATGGCTTCTGGCAAATATGCTCCCCACCCCTAGACTTGGGGAAAAATTATACATACCACTCTCTGAGGTCCATATAAGGTATGGTGTGAAGGGTGCCCCCCAATCCCTCAGAAAGTAATTATTGAGCAATATTGGGTGTCACCATTGATCTCGTGAGCAAAACTGCTTGAAGCACTTAGTGTGTATATGAGTCATGACTAGATGCAACCAAATACTAATTTTTCACGAAGCAGATTTATGTCTGACAACAGATGTGAATTTAGGTTCTAGAGAAAAACAGCACATAAAACAAAACCTGCCAAGGTAAAGCTACTAACAGAAACTTAAGTTAATGACGTACTCTCTGAATTAGATAGCTTAGCTAGCTTTACTTAGCCTATCGACATCTTGAGTTTTGGCAACTGGTGCCCATGAACTTATTATCTAGAAGCTCTGAAGTTAGTAAAAGAATCTCTCACATTGCTACTAACTGTTATTTATGTGCCTCTGTGGCTGCTTTTGCTATTGGTCAGGGGCTTTTCCTGTGTAATCATGATGCAGCTTCTTTTTCCAAATCCATTGACCTAACAGGGGGCCTTCACTATATGTCAGTTCTCTTGTCAAGAAGGTAATTTGCAGGAGTGAAGACGGGCCAGCACATGGGCTGCTCCCTCATTCATTCTTCCTGAGAGTACAGTTGCTTTAAAGTTAAACTTCCCTGGTTTGACTTCAAGGCTCACACCAGCAGGAGTTTAAAAGAACATATACAGTTGTTTGTTTTTAAAGTACTCTCTTAGTGTCAGAAATTTACAGAATTAGAAGGGAATTTTGGCTGGAAATTTCATGGAGAGGAGCCTAGCAGGCTACAGTCCATCGGGCCCCAGGGAGCTGGACACAACTGAAGGACTGAACACATACACACACACACACACACACACACAAAGGAAGTGAGTGATTTGGTTCAACCAATTGCCTGCAATCACTGAACACTTAAGCCATCACAAATTGATCATGTTTGTCACACTGTGAAGAGAGATCTTGGAGATCGAGATCATATACCTTCCTCAATAATATTTTCAGACTTTTAGTTGAAAAGTTTTTCCATGCATACTTCCTCTTATTTCATTTAATGCAAAGTTAAGGCAATATGGTCAGAGAAGGCGATGGCACCCTACTCCAGTACTCTTGCCTGGAAAATCCTATGTACGGAGGAGCCTGGTGGGCTGCAGTCCATGGGGTCGCGAAGAGTCGGACACGACTGAGCGACTTCCCTTTCACTTTTCACTTTCATGCACTGGAGAAGGAAATGGCAACCCACTCCAGTGTTCTTGCTTGGAGAATCCCAGGGATGGGGGAGCCTGGTGGGCTGCCATCTATGGGGTTGCAAAGAGTCAGACACGACTGAAGCGACTTAGCAGCAGCAGCAGCAGCAAGGCAATATGGTAGAGTATAAGAAACTCTGGGACAAAAGACACAAGTTCTCTACATCCTGACTCCTCCACTTTTTATTATGAGATTATAAGTAAATAATTTCTCCTATGCCAGTTTATTGTTTATCTGTAGAACTTTTGCCTGGACTCTCTAGAGATTTTATATATATATATATATATATATATATATACACACACACACACATGTATATATGTAGAATACATATTTATATATGTACTATAAAGTATAGTACATATTTAGGCAGTTAAAGGAAATGAAATAAGCTTGAATCTTCACATGAATAATAATAGTTCACTCTCATTGACCATTATTAATATGGCAAGCACTTTCATATGAATCACCTTATTTAATACAGTAGTCATTTGATATAGGTACTATCATTTCATTTTACACATGAGAACATTGAGATTTAAAAAGTTTACATAGATGGGTGAGGGGTATACAGCAAGTGTTGATGTTGGAATTCAAACCCTGTTCGGTTGGGAGTTCCCCTGATGCCTAGTGGTTAGCACTCCATGCTTGCACTGCCTGGGTTCAATCCCTAACTGGGGAACTGAGATCCCAGAAGCCATGTATGCAGTCAAAAACAAAACAAAACAAACAAACAAAAAGCCCTGTTAGGTTGACCTCACAGCCTATAGTCTTAAAAAGTTTCTGATATTTCACAAATTGTGAAGATTATCGAGACAGTATGAGATCATGGGAGGAATATGGGCTTTGAAGTCTAACAAACATGCTCTCAAAATTTGCCTCTGTGGCCACTGGATATGTGACATGAACCAGTCATTTAAACTTTCACATTTTAAAGAAACTCGAATCTTCACACAAATAGTAATAGCTTTATTATTAATAAAACTGAGGTTTCATAGATGCTGTAAAAAATTACAGGAGTATTATATGAAATAATATTTGTAGGCACTTAGCACAAGGCCTTAGTTCTATAATTGGCTTCAATTATTAGGAATAAATGATGTCAGCCTTGAGACTGATTTCTATGGAAAATGTGTTCTTCAAATTTTCTTCAAATGAGAGTTCTGATAACTGGCCCTACACTAGATGTTGAGATTAAGACACATACCCACCATCAAAAGCTCACTGTCTAGTGATATCATTAGGGTATTTCTTCAGGTTGACCCTGAGTTAAGAATAACATCTCTTCATTGCATTGGATAGTAACTGGGTCACAGTGGGTGGTCAATAACTGACTATCTGCTGAATGAATGGATAGATGTTTAGGGGGTTCTTTCAATCTGTTAAAACTTAGATTCAACTTTAATATCTTCTGTGACACAGTTGAACACATTTCAGTGGTTTTAGCACTACTTCCTTTTTTCATATTAAAAGATAAGAGAAGTTTATAATTCTATACACCTCTAATCCTATGCTGCACTACCCTTTGGAACTTTTTATCTCTCCCCTACCTTATATTAGTAGCATTAAAAATGAATATGGACTAAATTCTATCTTCCTCACTTAGAATCTTCATGGAATGGAAGTATAAGGTAACCTCCCTCTGAAAATGGGTACAAGCAATGGTAATAAGAAAAATGTGTAAAATGTATAGAACTTGATATTGGAGGATAAGAATATATTTTAGATCAATGAAATTAGACACCATCCCAAAATAACCAGGCTTGCTTTCCTGGTGCTTTCTTACTGAATATAAGGCCTAGGTATAAGTGCTAACAAGGAATGGGAGTTGGTGGTATTACTGGTGGTTTAAATGTTTCTTCCTTGTTCTTTTTCATTATCTTCCAGTGTGTCCATAGTAAAATACATTCACTGTGTAATTATAAAAATAATCAATAGTATTTAAAAAAAATAAATAGGCTCAAGAGGCAAACTCTGATTTTAAAAATGTTTGCTAGAATTTAATATCTGCATTAAAATATACAGCCCTATTATATTAAAATTTAAAAGAAAAAAATAATATTGCAAATTAAATCAAGTCATGTCAAATAATGAAGGCTGAGAAGTGAAATCAGATAAATAATACCTGAATATGTTTATTTTTATGTGTGTCTTTGATTCCTTATTCCCATTTACTTATATAAAGTTCATAATTGCCCAGATAATTATCTCTAGAAAATTATGTGATGAGTTTTTAAATTTTTTATAAACTGGCAGCTTTAATAAATTACTGTTTTCATCTTTATGCTCCCTTTCAAACTTTATATTGACATTTCCTTTAGATAAAATGCATTTTATATTTATTATTTTTAATTGATTTTTAAAATTTCTTGAACGTTTTTCCCAGTTTTTTTGAGATATAACTGACATATAACATTGTATTAAGATGTAAAACATAATGATTCGATATATGTATATATTGTGAAATGATTACCAAATAAGTTTAGTTAACATCCGTGCACATGTGCTCAGTTGCTTCAGTCATGTCTGACTCTTTGCAACCCTGTAGCCCACCAGACTCCTCTGTCCATGGGATTCTCCAGGCAAGAATGCAAATGTGAGTTGCCATAGTTAACATCTATCACCCATCAAAATTTTTTTTTCTTGTGATAAGAACTTTCAATACCTACTTTCTTAGCAACTTTCATATATGGAATACAGTAATATTTAGTAATTTTTCCATTGTCTTGGTACTATTTTAAATTTAGAACAGTAAATGTTGAACTTAATTTCCAAATAACTAATGTTTCTAAAATTTGTTTTTGATATACTATATATTTTGATAGTCTCTAAATCAGAATAAAGGTGTATAGACTGAGATGTAGATTTTTCACTTTATAACCTTACTTTGATGATCTACTAGTAAGTTTTTGCTCTCCTAAACCTGCCAACATGTCACATTTGATTTCTCCATATTTTTATAGTCTCACCTGAAAATGCTTTGAATTTCTCTCTGTCTCTTTACTTTTAACTTTAAATTTTTCCCATGAGTTAGGGGTCACTTTTTAGAAATCATTCTAGAGGTGATTGTCATCAATCTTTCAGTCAATTCAAAAGTTTCTCCAGAGGTGATCTTGCCCTCTCAACACAAAATTATATCCTTTTCCATCTTGTCTATATAAGATTCCAGGTCTTTCACAAATGCCCCACACCATTTTTTCTATTTTCCATTCCTTCATTTATTTATTCATTAATTCCAATAAATATTTATTATGCAACATCTCACAAATACCTCCAAGAACAGTGTACTCAATTACAATTTATGATCTCACAAAGAAGGGAATTCCATTATAAAAGTGTGAAGGGCAAAGATGCTTCTTATTTAGAAGGAATACCTAATTATATTTCAGAGAGAAAGGGAATTCTCTGCAAAATAGGTGACATGTTAGTTAAAGAGTAGGTGGTATATAAGCTAATGTATTATGAGATATGGAGAACAGCATGCCAGAAAGAAAGAACAGCATGTATAAAAGTCCAGAGATGAAAGATGCATGGTATGTTTAGGTAAGAACCACAATATGATTATGGTTTGATGATGTGGTTCTAGAATAAATTATTGAAGTAAGAAGAGGATTGAGGTGAAGAAGAAGTATATTGTGAAAAATAGGGCTGATGAGATAAACAAAACAATATAATGTGGGCCTTGTAAGGTATGTTAAAGAATTTGAACAACATACTGAGAATAATGGGTACTAGGACTGATCTTTAAGTAGGTGAGATTTACATGCTGGGAATGACATTCTTAGTATGCACACAGTCTGGACTGAAGAGAAAATGCAGAGAAGAAAACTAGTTTAAAAGCTGTCACTTAAATTCAGGTGGATGGTGAAGGGAGGCTAAACTAAGGCAGTAGAAAGAATGGAAAGAAATAGACATTCATGAGACATATATGGAAGGTAGACATAACCAGGAAGGGATAGGTGACTGGGGAGTGTGTAGTTTAGGAAACATTTGCATTCTAGGCTTGGGCAAATAAGCGGATGGCAGCATCCTATTTTTTGGAACAGGGAAGCCAGGAAGAAAATGAGCTGGGCTGGGGAGGAGCAGACGAAATCAGTGTTAGCATCATCTAATTGGAGGTGTCTGTGAGATCTCCAGTGAGATATGTGAGTCTAGGGTTCCAAAGTGGGAGTCTTGATCAGAGTCACACATTTGAAGTCATCAGAATATCAGTGGTAATTGAGGTGGGCATGGAGAAATGGGCTAGGGAGACTGCACAGAAGGTGCCTGTAGGAAGAACCCTGATAATATTCTTCAGACTGGCAGAAAAAGATGTAAAGGAAGATTTTTTTATTAATTCCCATGCATTGCTTACCTGGTTCAAGGATCATTTATGGAAGTCATAAAATAAAATATATTATAGGATTATACTGTATTTGGCTTGTTTGTGCCTGAATGGAAAATTTCCCAGAAGATTTAGTGAGGGCATTGTAGTAAGTCTTGGTATGTGTTAAAGTGTAACTATTCTGTTTTGTATAATTTAATTTATGTTTTATTTATATCTTAATTCCAGAAAATATTTTTTAATGGCTACACAAAACAGAACAATATAAAATAAATTTGGACAAAACCACTTAAATCAAGACTCACATTGAGGGAGAATAGCCAAAGTGAGGATTTTTCCAATGGCAGAAATGTGAAAGTCATATATGTTTAGTTTGGATTGAATTGTGACTGTGTCTGAACATTTGGATATTTACTTATTTATACTTTAAAATATTTTCATTATTTATCTTTTCTTATCATAAAAAAATAAGTTCTCACTGCAAAGTAACATGTACATTCTGAAATTAGAAAACAAGAAAATAAAATTTAACTTTAAATTATAAGGAGATCTTATAGTATAAATTGCTTGGGGTTAGGAATTTTGTGAAGTTTTCCATTGTCTAATCCCTAAGACCTAGAGCTGAGTCCGTCACATCAGTTCAGTTCAGTTCAGTCGCTCAGTCGTGTCTGACTCTGTGACCACATGAATCACAGCATGCCAGGCCATCCTGTCCATCACCAACTCCCGGAGTTCACTCAAACTCATGTCCATCGAGTCGGTGATGCCATCCAGCCATCTCATCCTCTGTCGTCTCCTTCTCCTACTGCCCCCAATCCCTCACAGCATCAAGGTCTTTTCAAATGAGTCAACTCTTCACATGAGGTAGCCAAAGAATTGGAGTTTCAGCTTCAGCATCAGTCCTTCCAATGAATATCCAGGGCTGATCTCCTTTAGGATGGACTGGTTGGATCTCCATGCAGTCCAAGGGACTCTCAAGAGTCTTCTCCAACACCACAGGTCAAAAGCATTAATTCTTTGGTGCTCAGCTTTTTACATAGTCCAACTTTCATATCCATACATGACCACTGGAAACACCATAGCTTTGACTAGATGGACCTTTGCTGGCAAGGTAATATCTCTGCTTTTGAATATGCTATCTAGGTTGGTCATAACTTTCCTTCCAAGGAGTAAGCGTCTTTTAATTTCATGGCTGCAATCACCATCTGCAGTGATTTTGGAGCCCAAAAAAATAAAGTCTGACACTGTTTCCACTGTTTCCCCATCTATTTCCCATGAAGTGATGGGACCAGATGCCATGATCTTAGTTTTCTGAATGTTGAGCTTTAAGCCAACTTTTTCACTCTCCACTTTCACTTTCATCAAGAGGCTTTTTAGTTCCTCTTCACTTTCTGCCATATAGTAGATATCTAATGAACATATAGTAATATCTGGGCGTCCATAGGAATAATGGAAAATAAGATATAGATGGCTTTTTTTCCTTTATGAAATCAGAGGTTTATTGGTATTACTTGGTGCATTTTGATTTGTTTTTTCTTATCATCCAATACATTCCACTTTTTTTGTACATTTAACAAGTATTTATTGAACACCTACAATATGCCAGAGAGTCCCTTGGACTCCAAGGAAATCCAACCAGTCCATTCTAAAGGAGATCAGTCCTGGGTGTTCTTTGGAAGGAATGATGCTAAAGCTGAAACTCCAGTACTTTGGCCACCTCATGCGAAGAGTTGACTCATTGGAAAAGACTCTGATGCTGGGAGGGATTGGGGGCAGGAGGAGAAGGGGACGACAGAGGATAAGATGGCTGGATGGCATCACTGACTTGATGGACATGAGTTTGAGTGAACTCCGGGAGATGGTGATGGACAGAGAGGCCTGGCATTCTGCGATTCATGGGGTCTGACTCTGACACGACTGAGCGACTGAACTGAACTGAACTGTCCTAGTTTCTCTGGATTTTGTTGTCGTTCAGTTGCTAAGTCCTGTCTAACTCTTTGTGACCCCATCCACTGCAGCACGCCAGGCATGTCTTTCCCTCACTATCTTCCAGAGTTTGCCCAAGATCAAGTCCATTGAGTCATGATGCTAAAAATGTTCTGTGGATACACAACACTAAAATAAAAGGAGACTTAATCTCAGATCTAAGAAGCTTACATTCCAGAGGAAGAAGACACAAATAATAAACAAGAAAAAGCATTAAAAGTCAAGTAATAATAAACTCTCAAGCAGAAATAATGAAGGTCAAGAAGATGGGGAGTGGTGGTTGAGGGAGGAGCACTGTGAGTCAGAGGAGGATGCTCGGAAAAGGAGCCATTGGAACAGAGGTCCAAATAAAATGTAGAGATGAACCGTGTGGATAGCAGGGAGAGAGCAGGCAAAGGGAGCAAGTTCCTGGTGTATTTGGACATTATCAGGGAGCCAATGTGTCTGGAGGCCAGGGCTGGGTAAAAACAATTGCACTTTCAGATGCATCCAAAAGTTAATATTTATGTAGACTTTGTAGACTCTGACAAAAATCAGAATTATCTTCTGAAGGGGATGGAAACCAGTTGGAGGATTTGAACAAATGATTTTAATTGTGTTGCAAAAGCATCACCATTATTACTATTTTGAGAACAGATTTTAGGAAGTCATGAGTGAAAGCAAGGGAGGCAATTTGTGGCTAGTAAATAATACAGGGCTTCCCTGGAGGCTTAGTGGTAAAGAATCTGCATGTCAATGCAGGAGATGTGGGTTTGATCCCTGGGTTGGAAAGATCCTCTGTAGTAAGAAATGGCAACCTACTCTAGTATCCTTGCCTGGAAAATCCCATGAGTAGAGGAGACCAGCAGGCTATAGTACATTGAGTTGCAGAAGAGTAGACCGGAGAAGGCAATAGCAACCCACTCCAGTACTCTTGCCTGGAAAATCCCATGGATGGAGGAGCCTGGTAGGCTACAGTCCATGGGGTCGTGAAGAGTCAGAAATGACTGAGCGAGTTCACTTTCGCTTTTCACTTTCACGCATTGGAGAAGAAAATGGCAACCCACTCCAGTGTTCCTGCCTGGAGAATCCCAGGAACGGAGGAGCCTGGTGGGCTGCCCTCTATCTGTGGGTTGCACAGAGTCGGACACGACTGAAGCGACTTAGCAGCAGTAGCAGCAGCAGCAGACAGGACTTAGTGACTAAACAACAACAAACAATACAGGAAAGAGATAACAATCATTTGAATTAAGATAGCATAGAAATGTGATCATAGAAATGCAAATGAAAACCACAATGAGAAATCACCTTACATCTATCAGAATGGCTATCACCCAAAAGACCAGAAATAACAGTTGTTGGTGTGGAGAAAAGGGAACCCTGTATACTGTCGGTGGGAATGTAAATTAGTGTAGCTGCTGTGGAAAACAGTGTGGATGTCAAAAACTAAAAACGAAAGTACCATTTAATCCAGCAATTCCACTCTTGGATAGATAACTGAAGAAAATGAGAACACTATTTTGAAAAGATACATGTATCCCAATATTGATAGCAACATTATTTAAAATAGCCAAGATATGGAAGCAACCTAAATGTCTATCAACAAATGCAAGGATAAAGAAGATGTGGTGTATATCTATCCATCTAGGTAGATATGTAGATTGATGGATATACAATGGAATACTACTCAGCCATAAAAAAGAATAAGATTTTACCTTTTTGAAACAACATGGATGGACTTAGAGGGTACTGCACTTAATTAAAGAAGTCATACAGAGAATGACAAATACTATGTTATCATTTATATGTGGAATCATAAAAAAAATATGATGAATTAGTGAATATAACCAGAAAAAGAGTTGGCAGTGATGAAGGTTTGGGGAATGAAAAGTTGTTGCTGAATCACCCAAAGATGCCAGGATTCTTGGCCTCCGGAGGAGAAGAATTCAATCTGGGGCCAGAGATGAGGCTTGATTGCTCAGAGATTTTGTGTAATAAAGTTTTATTAAAGTATAGAGGAGATAGAGAAAGCTTCTGACATAGACATCAGAAGGGGTAGAAAGAATACCCGCTTGCTAGTGTTAGCAATGGTGTTATATACTCTCCAATGAATCCAAAGAATGTCTGGAGGTTGTAAAGACCTCGCCAGACCTACTTCCATAATTTACATTTTAAGATAACAGAAGTAGCCAGAAGGTTTAATCCAGAGACTGTCCTCAGGCAGGATATATAATCCTAAGGAATGTAGAGGAAAGAAAAGTTTGTCCTTTCTTCTCCTTGAGAATTCCAGACCCCTTTCTCCTTGGGGACCCCTAGACTTCTTATCAAGCTGCCAAGGAAATGACTCTCTCAGGGAAGACATGCATTCAAGCTACATTTTGAGAGTAAAGATGATAGAATTTTCTAGTAAATTATATATGCTGCTGCTGCTGCTGCCAAGTTGCTTCAGTGGTGTGCGACCCCATAGATGGCAGCCTACCAGGCTCCTCCATCCATGGGATTTTCCAGGCAAGAGTACTGGAGTGGGTTGCCATTGCCTTCTCCGAAATTAGATATGGGATATGGGCAAATCAGAGAACTATTTGATATGGATAACTAAAGAATGGAATTACTGTTTACTGAGATGAAGATCATTAGGGATAGTTAGAGATGAGAGGTTAGAGCAAAGTCAAGAGTTTGGTTTTACATGTGTTAAGCTTGAGATATCTATGAAACACACTGCAAATTTCCTAGTGGGCCAGTAGATATTGGTACAGAATGCCAGGTAGAGGTATAACCAGGAGTTGTAATTTTGGAGATACTAATCAAATATATGGTGTTTATATGGAATAGTTAGGATTGAGAGAGGAGAGAAGAGGTCCATGAATTGAGGTCCACATCACTGAAGCATGTATAAATCAGGAAGATACAGAAGATCCTGTAGTAATGTTTGGGATTGTTGGATTTGCCAAGTAAGAGACAGTGATAAAGAGTAAGCAATTTATTATTATTTTTTAATTAATTAATTTATTTGGAGACTAGTTACTTTACAATATTGTATTGGTTTTGCCATACATTGACATGAATCCACCACGGGTGTACATATGTTTCCCATCCTGAACACCCCTCCCACCTTCCTCCCAATCCCATCCCTCTGGGTCATCCCAGTGCACCAGCCCTGAGCACCCTGTATCGTGCATCAAACCTGGACTCGCGATCCATTTCACATATGATAATATTAGTTTCAATGCCATTCTCCCAAACCATCCCACCCTCGTCCTCTCCCACAGAGTCCAAAAGACCGTTCTATACATCTGTGTCTCTTTTGCTGTCTCACATACAAGGTCAACATTATCATCTCCCTAAATTCCATATATATGCATTAGAATACTGTACTGGTGTTTTTCTTTCTGGCTTACTTCACTCTGTATAATAGGCTGCAGTTTCATCCACCTCATTAAAACTGATTCAAATGTATTCTTTTTAATGGCTGAGTAATATTCCATTGTGTATAGGTACCACAGCTTTCTCATCCATTCGTCTGGGGATGGACACCTAGATTGCTTCCATGTCCTGGCTATTATAAACAGTGCTGCAATGAACATTGGGGTACACGTGTCTCTTTCAATTCTGGTTTCCTCAGTGTGTATGCCCAGTAGTGAAATTGCTGGGTCATATAACAGTTCTATTTCCAGTTTTTTAAGGAATCTCTACACTGTTCTCCATAGTGGCTGTACTAGTTTGCATTCCCACCAACAGTGTAAGAGGGTTCCCTTTTCTCTACACCCTCTCCAGCATTTACTGATTGTAGACTTTTAGATCACAGCCATTCTGACTGGTGTGAAATGGTACCTCATTGTGGTTTTGATTTGCATTTCTCTAATAATGAGTGGTGCTGAGCATCTTTTCATGTGTTTGTTAGCCATCTGTATGTCTTCTTTGGAGGAATGTCTGTTTAGTTCTTTGGCCCATTTTTTGATTGGGTCGTTTATTTTTCTGGAATTGAGCTGCAGGAGTTGCTTGTATATTTTTGAGATTAGTTGTCTGTCAGTTGCTTCATTTGCTATTATTTTCTCCCATTCTGAAGAATGTCTTTTCACCTTGCTTATAGTTTCCTTTGTTGTGCAGAAGCTTTTAATTTTAATTAGATCCCATTTGTTTATTTTTGCTTTTATTTCCAATATTCTGGGAGGTGGGTCATAGAGGATCCTGCTGTGATTTATGTCAGAGAGTGTTTTGCCGATGTTCTCCTCTAGGAGTTTTATAGTTTCTGGTCTTACATTTAGATCTTTAATCCATTTTGAGTTTATCTTTGTGAATGGTGTTAGAAAGTGTTCTAGTTTCATTTTTTTACAAGTCGTTTACCAGTTTTCCCAGCACCACTTGTTAAAGAGATTGTCTTTTCTCCATTGTATATTCTTGCCTACTTTGTGGAAGATAAGGTGTCCATAGGTGCATGGATTTATCTCTGGGCTTTCTATTTTGTTCCATTGATCTATATTTCTGTCTTTGTGCCAGTACCATACTGTCTTGATGACTGTGGCTTTGTAGTAGAGCCTGAAGTCAGGCAGGTTGATTCCTCCAGTTCCATTCTTCTTTCTCAAGATCGCTTTGGCTATTCAAAGTTTTTTGTATTTCCATACAAATTGTGAAATTATTTGTTCTAGCTCTGTGAAGAATGCTGTTGGTAGCTTGATAGGGATTGCATTGAATCTATAGATTGCTTTGGGTAGTATACTCATTTTCACAATATTGATTCTTCCGATCCATGAACATGGTATATTTCTCCATTTATTTGTGTCCTCTTTGATTTCTTTCACCAGCATTTTCTAGTTTTCTATATATAGGTCTTTAGTTTCTTTAGGTAGATATATTCGTAAGTATTTTAATATTTTCATTGCAGAAAGCAATTTAAAATGGACATTTGTACATAGAAAATGACTGACTCTAAAGTTAATGATGGTAGAGTAAAATTAAGATCAAGAATCAGTGATAGATTTAGTACTCTGGAAATCAAGAGAAGTTTTAGAGTTGACATGAGAAAGACTGATCATTCTTTTGAGGAGTTTGTTTTTAAAAAAAACAAAAACAAAAAACCAAAACAGTAGTAAAATGAAGTATCACAATAGCCTCCTAACTGGTCCCCCTGTTTCTACTCTTGATACTTAGGTCAGTAGAGATAATGCTAGTTTCTCTATTAGATTAACCCCAAATCTCAGTGACTTAACTCCATGTTAATTTCTTTACTGCTCATGTAAAGTCTGAATTAGTTACTCCTGATTGGTGAGCAGATCTTCTCTTAGGAGGAATTTAAAGGCTCTAGTAGAATTTTTATTTTTAAAATAGAACTGCCAACATCACTTTGCCTATAACCATTTGGGGAGGTAAACATCATGGAGGATGACATGTAGCAGTTTTTGTGGAATGAAGCTTGGTGGGACAAAACTTCTGCTTATATTTTACTGACTACAAGTTAGTAGCATGATTACTCTTATGTGTAATTGCAGCTGGGACATATAGGCTCATTGTGTGCCCAAGAAGAAGACAAAATAGGTTTGGTGACCAGCTAACAGCCTGTGTCATACTCAGAGGTAGCAGGCCCCATCATTGAGCCCATGTCTATGTTGTTTGTTTATTAAAAGATCTAGGTGAAAGGGGGAAAATTAAGGACTTCAGAATAATAACCACCAGAAAAGGATCCTTGAAATATCAAGAAGACCTGGGATATAGGTCAGAGAGGGATTGGTTCTAGTTAAGTATGGATATTTTACTTTTTGTTTTAGTGGAGAATGTAGAGTATGAGGTTGGCAGATTTGGAGGTGAGAGTATGAAACTTAATGAGAAAACCTCAGTGATTATCTTTAAAATGCATTAAACAAGTTATTGAATATTTCTATCTTTTATTGAAACTTTTCTGAAGCAGGATGAGTAGCAGGAGATTGGTTAAGGCTATATGTTTTAAAATTGTGTGTGCCAGTAATTCAAGAAAATATATAGAAAATATACAAAGCTAAACACTTCATGTCATATCTAGAAACTGGAAGAAAAACTGGCACACTTAAACCAGAGTACAAACAATTCACATGAAGAAAATGAAAAGTGATTGCTTCTCTTTTAAGCCATGACAGTATCACTTAGCAAATTATTGCTTAAACCCAACACTAAATAATATCCTCATGGCATAAAAGAATATATGTTCTTCTTTATAGATTTGAGTACTTATTCTTTTCATCCATGTTCTGAAAATTATTTTAATTTTTAAAGTGAATGTGAAAGAAATCATCCTAGAAATAGGGGTAAAGATTGCTCATGAAGATTCACAAATGTCAAATAAGAACTTGACAGTCTCCTCTCTGTCTCCGTCTACACCTCATAATCCAAAGATTTAGGATGCTTTGAGAAAAGCTTAGCTGGAAGGAGGCGTTTAGAACTATTTTAACAGCATTTCCAGGATTTTTCAGTGACTCATAGTTCTAGGCATTCATGTGAATTTCCAACTTACATTTTAAATTTTACAATCATTAAAAAAGAGAATGCCTTCCAACATTTCATGATAATGAGATCAAAACTTCTTCACAGAAAGCTTTAAAATAGTGTTAGTTTTTGCATTCCTTCTTCCCCACCCTCACATATTGACATAGTCCATTGTGGTGTTAGTGGAACTGCTTTGTGAATTTCAGAGAGGAAATAGAGTCACTGATAGACTTTGGATATGTAATATCAATCACACTGAACAATAAACTGGAATTTTTGCTGCAACAGTTTTTCAATTCTATTCATCTGATTTTCTCCCTTAGTATGTGTATTCATCAGTTGCTCAGTCGTGTCAGACTCTTTGTGACTCCAGAGACTGTAGCCCGAAAGGTTCCTCTGTCCATGGAATTCTCCAGGCAAGAATATTGGAGTGGGCAGTGATTCCCTTCTCCAGAGGATCTTCCTGACCCAGGGATCAAACCCAGGTCTTCCGCACTGCAGACGGATTCCTTACCGTCTGAAATCAACCCTGAATATTCATTGAAAGGACTGATGCTGAAGCTTTGGCCACCTGATGAAAGGAGCCAACTCATTGCAAAAGACCCTGATTCTGGGAAAGACTGAAGGCAAAAGGAGAAGAGGGCAGCAGAGGATGAGATGGTTAGATAGTATCACCAACTCAGTGGAAATGAATTTGAGCAAACTCTGGGAGATAGTGAAGGACAGCAAAGTCTGGAGTGCTATAGTCCATGGGGTCACAGAATTGGATACAACTTAGTGACTGAACAACCAAAACAACAGCATGTACTGTCACCTTTGCTGTGCCAATATGCTTCTCCTTCATTTCAGTGGCTTAAGCATCAACCATTTATCCTCATTTACGTTACTTATATGTTTCGAGTCAGCTGGTTTGAGTTCTCCATGTCTCCTCATTCTGGAACACAAGCTGGTAGAATAGCTCCTAAGTGGAAACACACAATTTCTCTTAAATATTTTGCTCAAATATGATATTTGGCAGACCTATTCAAATTCTATTGTTCAAAATATGTCATTGATCAAAGACTCAGATCACAAAGGCAAAGATGAACACTTTTCCCCTAAAATGCATGGAAAGTTCTATAGAAGAAGGTAGGAGTGAATAATAGAAAATTATAATCCAACATACCACAGTATCATGAAAGGTCTGAATCTTAATTTTCAAACTCAGGTGGAAGAAATATAACTTTCTTTAATAATATATAACTTTTCTTATAAAATTTGATCTTGATCTTTGAGCCCCCAGCCAGTGAATTAGCAGGATTTAATCAGTTTTTTCTAATTCTTTCCATTCTTACCCCACTTTAGATTGTGACATAAATGATCCTGTTGGCTGAAAAAAAAAATGCAAAATCTACAAGTTGAAAGTTATGCTTCGTTCATCAGATTTTCTGAGAACTTCAAGTCCTGGAGACAGACTCTCAGATTGCTCTGAGGGACTGCTCTGAGGGGTAAGGGAGGAGCCAGGATATAAAGAGGTTTTTGCAACAAAGACCAGGCAGCTGGGACATCAAAAGATTAACATTAATTGAAGAAAACCAGACATCTCAAGTTAATGAATTTAGCATTTAAAAAAAAATAGATAAAAAATTTTATTAGAGTATAGTTGTTTTACAATGTTGCAATTCCCAGGTGGCTCAGTGGGAAACAATCCACCTGCCAACGCAGGAGACACAAGAAACATGGGTTCTGTCCCAGAGTCAGGAAGATCCCCTGGAGTAGGAAATGTCAACACACTCCAATATTCTGGCCTGGTAAATTCCATGGACAGAGGAGCCTAGCAGGCTATAGTCCATGGGGTTGTAAAGATTTGGACATGACTGAGCGGGAGAAATATCAATAACCTCAGATATGCAGATGACATCACCCTTATGGCAGAAAGTGAAGAGGAACTAAAGAGCCTCTTGATGAAAGTGAAAGTGGAGAGTGAAAAAGTTGGCTTAAAGCTCAACATTCAGAAAACTAAGATCATGGCATCCGGTCCCATCACTTCATGGAAAATAGATGGGGAAACAGTGGAAACAGTGTCAGACTTTATTTTTTTGGGCTCCAAAATCACTGCAGATGGTGATTGCAGCCATGAAGTTAAAAGATACTTACTCCTTGGAAGGAAAGTTATGACCAACCTAGATAGCATATTCAAAAGCAGAGACACTACTTTGCCAACAAAGGTCCGTCTAGTCAAGGCTATGGTTTTTCCAGTGGTCATGTATGGATGTGAGAGTTGGACTATGAAGAAAGCTGAGTGCCAAAGAATTGATGCTTTTGAACTGTGGTGTTGGAAAAGACTCTTGAGAGTCCCTTGGACTGCAAGGAGATCCAACCAGTCCATTCTAAAGGAGATCAGTCCTGGGTGTTCTTTGGAAGGAATGATGCTAAAGCTGAAACTCCAGTACTTTGGCCACCTCATGCGACGAGTTGACTCATTGGAAAAGACTGATGCTGGGAGGGATTGGGGGCAGGAGGAGAAGGGGACAACAGAGGATGAGATGGCTGGATGGCATCACCAACTCAATGGACGTGGGTTTGGGTGAACTCCGGGAGTTGGTGATGGACAGGGAGGTGCTGCAATTCATGTGGTCACAAAGAGTCGGACATGACTGAGTGACTGAACTGAACTGAACTGAGCATGAATGCAGAGAGACAGAGATTCATTTCTGAGGTACAGCAAATTATATCAGTTATACATATACATATATTCACTCTTTTAGAATCTTTTCCCATATAGATCATACAGAGTATTGAAACAATTTATTGTGCTATACAGTAGATCCTTAGAGTTATTTATTTTAAATATAGCAGTGTGCATATGTCAATTCCGATCTCCCAATCTACCTGCCTCCCTCCAAAACATGGGCTTCCCTGGTGGCTCAGTGGTAAGGAATCCACCTGCAATGCAGGAGACCTGGGTTTGATCCCTGGTTGGGAAGATCCCCTGGAAGAGGGCACAACAATCCACTCCAGTATGCTTGCCTGGAGAATCCCATGGATGGAGGAACCTGGTGGGTTACAGTCTATAGGATTGCAAAGAGTCAGACACAACTGAAGTGACTGAACAGGCACGCAGGCATGCACACACCTAGACACACACGCTTTTCCCGGCAGGTAACCATAAATTTGAATTTCCCTAGTGGCTCAGATGGTAAAGCATCTGCCTACAATGCAGGAGACCCGGGTTCAATCCCTGGGTTGGGAAGATCTCCTGGAGAAGGAAATGGCAACCCACTCCAGTATTCTTGCCTGGAAAATTCCATGGACGGAGGAGCCTGGTAGGCTACAGGCCATGGGGTCGCAAAGAGTCGGACATGACTGAGCAATTTCACTTTCAACCATAAATTTGTTTTTTACATCTGTGACTAAGCACTTGTCTGTGTATGGGAAGATGCTAGAGACTGGACTCATTGAAATCATTCCTCGGATATGCACCTTAGCTACCCAGGGCCAGTATCCTCTTCTCTCCCATCCTGGGTCCCCTCGGGGTACACTGTTCGGAGTGGCTACAGAGGCTAAAGTCTTGGCAGCAGGCAGCCTTTTTGTCTCCATCCTGAATTCCCTCAGGGCTTACCACTGGGGGCAGTAGTAGTGGCTTGATGATTGCAACACCCTTTGTTTACTGGTATCATAATCATAGGTAGGATTTTTCTTTCACAGTCCCTAATTTACACTATGTCCAGGTGTTGTTTGATAGTATGTGCCTATATGCAACCCATTCCAGTATTCTTGCCTGGAAAATTCCATGGACAGAGAAGCCTGGCAGGTTAGAGTCCATGGGATCACCAAGAATCGGATACTACTGAGTGTGCACACACATTATATTCTGTGCATATATAAAGTTGCTGAGTCATCAAGTTGAGCAACTCCCTTCACATCTTTCAGCTTTCTGCAACTTTGATGCCAAACTTTGGGCGTGGATGGCTTTTGAATTTGTCTATGATTCTGCTTCTTTAGATATACCATGAAATTCTTGCACCATCTTTGTTGGTTTCTTCCAAGAAACAGGATTTGAAAGCCTTCTGTTCCTAGAGCCTACATATTATTAAGCCAGTGAAAGGCTGGAGTTTCATCCTACATGAAAATGCTGACAAAAAAATTATTCCCCAGAAGAGATAGGGACGTGGGGTATTTGTACATAGCTTCCTGCAGGATTCTGTAAAATGTTCACGAGGTAAAAGGAAATAGACCAATAAACCAAAGATTCTCTAGGGTTCCTAGGGCAGGTTGTGTCCCTTGTCTGATTTCTTCATAAGGTTTTCTGTTCTGAAGAAAGAAGCCTCCAGGTACAGAGATGTGGGCCTTGGCAGTTCCCAGTCAATGAAAGCTCATGGAAAGGGTGAAGGATAAGAGCAGGAAAAATAATTCTGCCATAGCTTGCATCACTTTTGTTAGAGCCCAGGCCAGTCCTTTCTAATTTGGGGCAGAGCCTTTTTCCTTCCAGTTTTGGTTAAAATGGTTTGCCTATATTCATGAACTCTCTCCTCGTTTTGACCTTAAGCTTTTGAAAGTAAAACAAAACAGACTCATAAGCTAATTTGCTTTATTGCTCAGCTCAAACCACCCTCTAATCCTGAGGCCATGCACATTGTGGAAAGTAAAGAAGTCCTAAGAAAGACAAAAGAAAAATTAAAAGGGATTGAAAGAGAAGCAGGTTAATATCTCAAAGTTGGCTGCTGTTGTCCTCTTGTATCTGTACGGAGGTGTAATGCGGTAGAGTTACACAGCTGATAGAATAATTGCTAAAGAGCGACCTAATTTCCCAGTGGCTTCAAACAGTACAAGTTTATTCTTGCTCTCATCACACTCCACTGCAGATCTGGTAGGGAATGAAGGTGGTGAAGACTGAACATCAGGCAGTTATTCAGGGGCCAAAGCTCATTCTGTATCATGACTCTATGTCTTCCAGGTTCTCACAGACACTCTAGTCATTCTCTAGTGGGAAGAGTCTGGAGGGCTCTGTAGGGGACACTTTTATGGACAGGAATGAATTGTAGTTCATCACTTATGTTCACAGATTCTATTGGTTAGACTTCAGTCATATGGCTGACTAGGAAATCTAGTGTCTCTGTATGCTTAGGAGGAAAAGCAAAACACAGTATCTGGCCAGTGTCTGTCATGACGTGTAAACAATTTAAGAGCAAAACACTGAGCTAGGAATATGAAGACATTAGTTTGACCCCTAACCTGATTATTTAACCTGATTACTTAACTTTATCTATAAAGTAATGACATTAATATACATGCCACTTACTTAGACTCATAGACTGTTGGGACCCCAAAGTGTATTAGGAATCATTGAGTTTAGGCATCTTTCTCCAAGTCTATACTTAAGACCTCCTGTGTCAAATTACTTGGGCAACAGCAGAACTTACTGACTAAAAATCTCTGATGTAAGAAAACCTTGGAATCTGTATTTTTATAATTATTCCAGGCGGATCTTCTCTATACAAAAGTTTGAGATCCACTTGTTTAACTTGTTTAAACTTTTAATTTTATAGTTACAGAAATAAAATCTCAAAGCAATATAGACTGACATTGGATAGTGCTAATTAGTATGGACCAAGTCTGAAATCCCTATCTCCTGAGTCACTACCCGCATATATATACGTATTTTCTCTCTTTCCTAAACTACTTTTCCCAGTGAGGACATCTTTGAGTATCAGATAACAATGTATATAAACACATTCCATTTGAAATAAAGCATCATATTTTAAAATATTATTTAATTTTATAGCCCCTGGTTAGCAAACACCATCTTTGGTCTTTATCTAGCTTTGAAAATATGATTCAATATTTATGAAAACTTAGAAGCAAAATGTGGCAACACTGGGTTAGTTTTTCAACTTTAAAATCTCCCTATTATTATTTTATATATATATATATATAAAGCCCTCTAGGCGATTTTAATGTGCCACATGACAGAGCAAGCACCCACTCCATCGTGTAAACCCCCCAACAGTATTTCTCTACTTCTTTAGCTCTAACAACAATCTATAGTGCACTCACCTGCTGGTACATCTGCCTCCCAAAACAGTGGTTTTCTTTTTTAAGGTGCTTAGGAATTTCCAGGGTATCTTGTAAAAGAATTTTTAAAAGACAGATAAAATCTCCCTATTATTTTAAAGCAATCTCTTGTTCCTAAAAGGTGTGCTAGACCAAGGCAGCTTTGTTGAATGTGTGTCATATGCCTAGTACGTCTCCAGCCATCTGTATCCGAACTTTGAATGTGAGGCTTGCTTTGAATTCCTGTACATCCAGCCTGTAAAATCCAAACCCTACCTCATGTCTGTAAAAAATTAATAAACAGAAACTTCAATTAGATAGAATTCGAAGACCCTAAGGGGGAGCTCTCATGCCCTATGACAATGGTGGAACTCAAAAGGAAGAGACTCTTCCCACCTGGCAACGAAAAGCCTTGAATACTTGTTTCCTATAAACCCTCCCAACTTCCTTTCCCCCTCTAAAAACATACCTTCCTTCCCTTGGCACATAGGTAATTGCATGTGGCTCACATGGTTACAGACCTCGAATTGTAATTCCCTGTTGATCCTGGATAAACCCATCTTTGCTGGAAAAATATCGAGCAGTCTGTTTCAGGTCAATGAGTCTGTTGTTGGTATTGGGTAGAAGACCTCCTCGTATCAGGCAACATCCTGGGCTTAATATAGTTTTCTCCCCATCTCCCTGGAACAGTTTTTTTCCCCCTCTCTAGAAGCAACGAATTTTTCTATGTCCTGTGGCTAAGAGGATTTCCTACTCTACTCTTATGGTACATGAGTTTTCCTTTTTCCTCTTCCCCAGAAGCAGTGCATTTTTGCCTGGGAGCTGAGAAGTTCAAGTGGAAGGACTTGCTGCTTCCCACCCCAAAATAGAAAGCTTTTGCTTTTTTACTAGAGATGGTGTGGTGAAGTAAGAAGGGCTTTATGGCCATCCCCCAGTGGCTGCTACTGACCTCCTGTACACATCACCAGATTTTTCGCCCTTACTCCAAATCTTTCTTGTGAATAATCGATGGAGGCCCATAGACAACAGCTTATGAGAAAGTATGAGTTTTCCTTGTTTCTATGATTCTTAGGTTTTTCAAGCTATATGCTAGCCTACAGTTGTCCTATCTCATAAACTTATCTGAAGACAAAATAAGTTAGTCCATGTGACACATTTACAAGATAACTTATCATATATTAAGATACCAATAAATTTGGATTAGTGTTAATTACAATGCTAATAAACTTTTCTTGAGGTTTTGATATTTTCTAGTTTCCCATAGCTTGCTTTATCATTATTTTCTTTTTCCTTTCTGATCCATTTTGATGATATACTTCAAATTATAGACCTTTTACTCTAAGTCATTGCCAAAAAGAAAATTTTTTTTCTAAATGATCAGCTATGATGCTATTGGCTGTTATATTTATTCTTTAACATTCTATTTAAATTCTTGCTAATGCTATTGCCAAGAAAATGACTGATGAAAATTGCACATTTTGAAGAAATTGGAATGAGATATACTTCCTGTAGCAGATATATACTGTTTTTTCATTTCCATGGAAAATATCTCCTTTAAAGAATATACTATAAATATCTTTTACATAATAAAATATCTTTAATTCAAAAAAGACAAAAACATTAATTTAAAAGGTATTTTACTAAACAGTGAAATCTGTTAAATAGCATGTTGAAAACAGTCACTCCTATAGCTGCCAGCTCTACAGATTTCAAAATTTTAGTTAAAAAAGAAAAGAAACATTTGTGTCAGGTAAATAATAAATGAAAACTTAAGAACAGGAAGAGCAAAACACTGATACACAAAATATAGCTGCAAACAGTTTTTCTATTTCCTTGATCTATTTCTAAATCAATCTCCTTGTCAAAAAATGTTGCTCATCACTATTCTGGAGTCTGTAAATTTCTTAGGAATTTTGGATGTTCTTAATACAGCAGTGTTCAAGACAATATAGCTCTGTCATTTCTGGAATGAATGAAATCATTAAGTAGTTTCAGACAACCCAATGACAAAGTCATTTGTTCAATCACTCATTTATCAAATACTGTGTGAAATTTACTGGCACGTTGGTAAAGGAGTAAGAAAGGATGAGATGAACTTCAAGGTATGATTATGTTCTGTGAACAATGTATACACAACAGGGACTTCCCTGGTGGTCCAGTGGTTAAAAATCCACCTTCCAATGCGGGGGACTCAGGTTCGATCCTTAGTTGGGAAACTAAGGCCCTTCATGCCCCAGAGCAACCAAGCTCACGTGCCACAACTAGAGAAGCTTATGTGCTGAAAGGAAGGCACAGCACAGCCCTCTCCCCCATCAAATGCATATACAACAAATAAATGACAAATCAATGGAAAAACACTGAAAGAAATGTAAATGATTCAGAAATATATGAGTTTCTAGTCAGAAATGTGAGCGCACTGAATTAATTTGATTGACTGCCAAATATTTTGTTTTAGTTAGTTATTAAGCAAATCTACTTTTATAAATGCCCTCTAAATATGAACTGAATAATAAAACTGAGAAGCAGAGTTCATATAAATGTACAACAAAAAAAAATGAGAAGACTTGGAGGGAGACCAGTCTTCATGATTCCCAGTCAAGAGGCAACTTGATGAAAAGCTAAGAGAGACCCTTTAAACATAGTCTGCTTTTATTAGTATCCCTAGGAGGCTTTGTAAAAAAAAAGCTTGGCTCTGAGTTAGTGATCATAGAAAATTGAGATTATTTTGTAGAATTTGAAACTGCTATATAAAATGATAGCATGTGGAATTTACTTCTACAATATTTACAGTGAAGGTTGTCAGTGAGCTTCATGTATAATAAAAACTTTTTAAAAGGGTAGTTTAGTAAAACAGGAAATAACCCAAGTTAGGATAGCTTCAATAGCCGATGAGAATAACCTGCATTCAAAAGTCACAGGAATTTAGGCTAAGAGAATGCTGCCTGTCACATACTTAAAATGTACAAAACAGTAAAGGAAGTAGAAGGAAATTTAAGAGCTGAGGTTTGAAACAACGAACGTTGTGTTTTATTACAACGAAGGCATAGAATATGAACTGGACTTTTTCAGTCACTGAAACACTAGACAAGGAGAGGCCTGGTATCTTTAAATCTGTGAATGTAGATTGTTTCAAGAAATTCTGTATTTCAAGACAAAGTTAATCAGACATATTTAACTAATAGAAATATTTTACTTCTATTAAAGTATTTAGAGATACTAAAATTCAAATTCTAGTTGCATTATTTTGGGGCTTGGATACTTGCTGTTAATTAAAATACTTGTATCTTTTAATCCCTTTTATCCTTTAGATTTTTTGCTATATGTGAGAGTCTAAATCATGTAGAATTAGTGAGAATATAAACTCTTTTATACTGGCTTTATTTTCATATCATTAAAATATTATTAAAATGTAGAAATGTTAAAATATTGTGTGTAAAATGTGATACTACTAGTAATTTTGGAGGGCTTAATTTTTTGAAATGGATTTTAATTGCTCTAAGAATTAAAGTGTTATTCTTTGATGTTTCTGGAATGTATTCATCCCTTGAGATATGGCATTATACACATTTCTTTCAGAGAAATTTTACATTTAGAGACATGAGAGTTTAATTTACATGGCTGACTATTTTTTTTAATTTTTTTACTCTTAAAACATGCTCTGCTACTCCCATAAAATTGCTATGATTTCACAGAAATATTAAAAATGCTTATTTAGAGAAAAATTAATTAAAAAATTTTCCATAATGTACTATGATATGCTCAACAATGACTGAGGAATAACTCAGAAAATATGTTAAGTAAAATGTTCCTACTCTCAAAAAATTGACCATGTCAATAGTCAGAAAATATTCATGAAATAATTACCTAAATGAGAGATACTGATAAAAATGGGAGTATAGTGAAGAGAAAAATTATTGCAAACTGGAATGCTTGGCAAACTATGAGGGGAAGATTGAAGGAAGGGGAGGCTTTGACTGGACAAGATATTCCAAAGCAGAAGATTCGGCAAAAGTTTTATGAAGAGAGTTTAATTCTGGAATAGCGAGAAGTTGGTCACCTTGTAGGATCAGTAATTTAGAGTCAAATTCTGGAGGATCATAATGGAAACCAATAAAGGAAAGAAGGAAAAGTCGATTAAAAGGAGGGAAAAAGCCATGTAAAGATCAAGGAAAGTTTTGGACTGAGATGGGGCCACGGAATCAGGTGAACTTCGAAGTGAAGTTTCAAGAGAGCATTAACAACTGAAGTCACATTATGAAAGTCTAAGAAGAAAAACAGTTATGATAAATGGTGGCAGCAGGAATAGCCCACTCATCTGAGGAAAAGGAAAATTAGGGTCAAAGAAAGTTGTAGAGTTAAGTGTCTCTGTGTGTGTTCAGGATAGATAACACATTCTATAAAATGTGATCAAATGAAAATCAAACATCTGGCATGAATATATGGAACACACTATTTCACAAATATAATGAACACTAGAATTTTATAATTAAAATGTACTATGAATCCCTTTGACAGCCGGTAGCTTGGTGTTCAAGGGATGTATTTTTGATAGATGGTAAAATTTAGATTCCTGTTTGCCTGCAGTAGATAATTGCCACAAATGACAATATGCCACTTACATTAGCAGTGTTGGGACAAGACGGTGCAATTACTATTCTATTCACCAAATGTCTGTGATAGCATCTTTCTGCTTAGGTTCTGTGACACTGAGGTGTATGAAAACTCAGTATCCCTAAGAATGTGGGATATCTATTTTGTAATGGATATTTGTTATTTCCTGTCTGTTTAGAATCTTTTCCATAGAAGTGATTAATCAATAGCCTTTAATATCCTGCAAACTCCTCCTACCACCCCACCCAACCTAAAAGTTATCATGTGATTTAGGTTTGTCAATCAGATTCCCCAAACACCTGATCAGAGTGACGGGTGATCAGCTCAGGATAGATAGGCCTGTGACCAAGAAAAGTGATTAGAGCATCCTCAAGGTTTTCACTAGAGACAGCTACAGGAAAGAGGTATACTTTAATGTTATCTGAGATTACTATTAATAAGGTAAAAGAACAAATAAACCTGGACGGGTCAATTATGTCTGCAATCGTATCACAGCAACATTCCTGAGAATGAAGCCAGTTCAGAAAAAGCAGAGCTGAGCAATAAAGAAAGACATATTGGTTTAGGTTCTGGGATCTGGCTGTGGTTGTACTTCTCGGTTACTTAAGCCTGTATATTCCTTTCTTTCCCTCAGTTTACTGTCATTTGCTATAGAAAGGGTCCTGTTTAAAGGAACTAATGACGACAATTGGGCATAAGGTAAGAAAGGAGCTTCCACACTGGCTCAGCAGTAAATAATCTACCTTCCAATGCAGGAGACATGGTTTCGATTCCCAGATTAGGAAGATCCTCTAGAGGAGGAAATGGAAACCCACTCAAGTATTCTTGCCTGGAGAACCCCAGGACAGAGGATCCTGGTGGCTTACAGTTCCATGGAGTTGCAGAGTTGACTCGACTGAGTGACTAAACAATGACAAGGTAAGAAAAAATAAAGTATAAGCAAGAAGCATCATAATTCTATCCTTCTCTGAATACCTAGAATATGTTAATATTCATTTCCATAAGAAATGCACACCACAATCCCTACTGTGTGTTCCAGTCATTTATGTACTTAGTTTTACTTCTGGTACTAGAATGTGAGCCTCTTCAGAGCAGGGATAGTTTCTCAGTTTTTTTCTGACATTCTACTGTGTGGCATATACTGGAACTGGCCAACCCTCAGTCATCCTGAGCTCTTTCCCCTTGTTCATCTACCACTACAGAGGCTAGCAAGGGCCATGTACTCACTTTCCTGATCTTGCTGTAGCTAGGAATGATCCAATTTTGTCCAGTGAGATATAATTGGAAATATACCAAGAGAAATGTTTTATTTTTGGACAAAAGAAAATATGTGTTTCTGGTATTCTTCTTCTTTATTGGTGCTAGGAATGGAAATGCAAAGATGATGTCTTGAACTGACAGAAGCCATATTGTGATAAGGAGGCATGAGCATGAGGGAAACAAAAAGCCAACTTATTTAAAATAGCAATTCCACTATTCCTGAAACTAACTACATTAAACTTCCAAACTTCTTTTTCTGAATTCAATTAACTAAAGTTGGACAGCTCATGTTTTTCTAGGTCTTACCTTACCAAGTTACTGATTATGTCCCAAACTTTGAGTTATAGGCATGAACTTCAATCTAGATATTAATGTCCACCAATCAGTAGTTTTGAGGGTAGCAAAATTTTCTGTTGGAAAACACATAAGCATTAAAATCAGAGGACTTGGGTTGATTTCTATTGTCTGCAGATGACTGGTTATAGGATATGACCTCATAAAAGTTAACGATAGTGGGTTTTAGTTTGCTTTGATTATATGTGAGAATAAATTATGTTCCTTAAGTATTTCACAGTTTGCCTTGGAAATGAACAGAGATCACTGTTGTTTTTGAGATTGTACCCAAGTACTTCATTTTGAACTCTTGTTGACCATGAGGGCTGCTCCATTTCTTCTAAGGGATTCTTGCCCACATCAGTGCTAGCAAGATAATGCTAAAAATCCTTCACCTAGGACTCAACAGTATGTGAATCAAGAAATTCCAGATGTACAAGTTGGATTTAGAAAAGGCAGAGGAATCAGAGATCAAATTGCCATCACCATTGGATCATACGAAAAGCAAGGGAATTGCAGAAAAACATCTACTTCTGCTTCACTGACTATGCTAAAGCTTTTGACTGTGTGGATCACAACAAACTGTGGATAATTTTTAAAGAGATGGAATACCAGACCACTTTACCTGCCTGCTGAGAAATCTGTATGCAGATCAAGAAGCAACATTTAGAAGTGGACATTGAACAACAAACTGGTTCCAAGTTGGGAAGAAATATGTCAAGGCTGTATCTTGTTACCCTGGTTATTTAACTCATATGCAGAGTACATCATGTGAAATGCCGGGCTGGATGAAGTTCAAGCTGAAGTCAAGATTGCTGGGAGAAATATAAATAACCTCAGATATACAGATAATACCACCCTAATAGCAGAAAGCTAAGAGGAACTAAAGAACCTCTTGATGAAGGTGAAAGAGGGGAGAGAAAAAGCTGACTTAAAACTCAACTTTCAAAAAGCTAAGATCATGGCATCTTGTGTGATCACTTCATGTCAGATGGGGAAAAAATGGAAAGAGTGACAGATTTTATTTTCTTGAACTCTGAAATCACTGAGGATGGTAACTGCAGCCATGAAATTAAATGATGCTTGCTCCTTGGGAAAAAACCTATGAAAAAACTAGACAGTATATTAAAAAGCCAAGATATCACTTTGCCAACAAAGTTTGGGATAGTCAAAGCTATGGTTTTTCCAGTAGTCATGTATGGATGCGAGAGTTGGACCATAAAGAAGGTTGAGTGCCCAAGAACTGATGCTTTCAATCTGTGGTGCTAGAGAAGACGTTTTAGAGTCCTTTGGATTGCAAGGAAGTCAAACCAGTCAATCCTAAAAGAAATCAACCCTGAATATTCATTGGAAGGACTGATGCTGGTGCTGAAACTCCAATAATTTGCTGAAACAGTGGAAACAATGGCTAACTTTATTTTTCTGGGCTCCAAAATCACTGCAGATGGTGATTGCAGCCATGAAATTAAAGGACGCTTACTCCTTGGAAGGAAAGTTATGACCAACCTAGACAGCATGTTAAAAAGCAGAGACATTACTTTGCCAACAAAGGTCCATCTAGTCAAGGCTATGGTTTTTCCAGTGGTCATGTATGGATGTGAGAGTTGGACTGTGAAGAAAGCTGAGTGCCGAAGAATTGATGTTTTTGAACTGTGGTGTTGGAAAAGACTCTTGAGAGTCCCTTGGACTGCAAGGAGATCAACCAGTCCATCCTAAAGATCAGTCCTGGGTGTTCATTGGAAGGACTGATGTTGAAGCTGAAACTCCAATACTTTGGCCACCTGATGCGAAGAGTTGACTCATTGGAAAAGACACTGATGCTGGGAAAGACTGAGGGCAGGAGGAGAACGGGGTGGCAGAGGATGAGATGGTTGAATGGCATCATCAACTCAACGGTCATGAGTTTGAGCAAGCTCTGAGAGACAGTGAAGGGCAGGGAAGCCTGGCATGCTGCAGTCCATGGGTTTGCAAAGACTCAGACACCTCTGAGTGATTGAACAGCAACAAAATTTCACTGTTTTGACATAATGATTAAGTATGACAATGTATGTGAATATGTCTAATAAAATATAAGATGATAAGCAAATATTATTTGGCTATTACTTATTGATTCAACCTCCCCATGCAGAATGGAGCTGTGTCTTATTCTTATGATAGTAAGGAACAGAGAGCTTCTAGAGAATATTATTAATTACTTATTTTTCATAAATAAACTTGATTATGAAGTAACATATTTAAGCAGAAATACATTTCACTACAAAAAAAATGCAATATTTTATTTGCAAATTGTATACTATAATAATGACCTGTTTATGTCCATCTTCTATAATGGTAAAAGAACAAAGGGGATGTCTGGAGATGATTTGTTTGTAATGTCATGAAACTCCAGATTCAGTGTGGTTATTTCAACAGTGCACATGTGCTGACATTTTAAAGTTAAGCACTGAATGATTATAAACCTCACAGGCTATTTTGATACTTTACTTGAAAAGTAATATGGAAGAGTCTTTGACTATGTCTAAAATAATACCAGAAAAATCCAATATTTGTGTAAAATTTCAAAGGATCAGCTGTTTAAACAATAGCTTGATTAAATATCAATACGTGTTTTGCAAGCATTGTAAAATTTACCCTGTTATTATCTCATAACGTAATTTTCAACTGGTAAACAGATTTTCCTGAAAGCAACCAAATTATAGTGTACTGTGTCCTTGTCCCAAAATGTAAAGTGTTCTACAAAACACTCCAGGGAACGTATAAGCTCCTATCTCTCGTCCTACATACCAAAGATCAGAAAGGTCATTTGGCTAGTTTTAAAACAGTTTCACTTCAAAAATGCAAGAGAATTTATGTCTTGTTTTAGTCTTATTCTTTACAAAACGTAAACTCTTTTCACTGTGCATTATCTAAAACAAATAACATAATACTATAACAAAATACAGACATCAAAAGAACATCTTGTAGATAGAAGATTTTATTCCATTTGAATATTTATTTTCCAATTTTTATATTTTCTTCCTCTACTGTAAATTTTCCTGATTCTTTCAAATGTTATTCTAAATGGTTTCTGGTTTTTGCTTTTAAAAATATCTCTGGCCATGTGGACTGTAATCATTTACTGCTAGTTACTTAAAGAAGAACACATGATAAATATAGCTGTTTTGGGTTCAGGGCACAGTATGGATGGTTTACTTCTTTATTTAATTTGATTAAGAATAAATATATAGAAATTCAAATATATTTAAAATGCAAGCTTTTCCAAAGTAAGGATCATGCTTTCTACCATTTTTGTAACTTTGTTATATTATTAAAATACTAGTCTGACAACTAGTACTGGGTTAGTACTTGTTTTATTGACTTATAGATCAATAACTTTCAGATATTGTTAGTACATTTACAGTGAAAAGTATTATTAAAAAAGTAAAAATTTACAAAAGAAATAATTGTTATTTTTGGTAATTCTTCTCTTTACTTACACATGATAGAGATATAATTTTATAAATATCTATTAGTACTATAAATTCTGAAATTTTATTCACTCAACCCTGATCAATATAGAGAGCTAATGAGTAAATAGACTTTTTAGGCAGTGGTATAGGGTTCAGGATGAATTTTCCTCATTATTGATACTAAATTGAAAATCAATAGTGTTTTTGCCCAGAGAGAAAAAAAATTAAGTCATTTCAACACTAAATTGGTATTTATCTTTATTTTTTTAGTTCTGAAGAACTGCTTTGATTTTTACTCATAAAATAAATTTCTTTTCATAAATTAAATTATTTTTCAACCCCTCTCCCCAACTTCAATCTTTCTAGTAACAATGTATTACTATACATATATTACTATATATAATAATGCATCTTCATACAAAATATAAAACAAAATTGTTTCTATACTATTTAGCTTTGAGCAATATACACTGTTAGACTTCCAGGAGATAATAAGTATGCATATTTTAATATAATGTACAAATTTTATGAAGTATATATTTTAAAAGTTGATTTAGTGTTCCTATACCATTTCAATGATGTTTTGCAACAAATGTAAAACAAAAAAAAAAAGACAGGAAAAAATATTAGTGTACTTACCAGGCTGCCAAGAATTCTCCTTATGGATCTATGTAATGCCTGTAATTTCTAATGGGTTTCTTTTATAGCTTTTGGAATATTGCCATTGAATTTTCCCTTAATTTATTGTCAGACTGTTTCCAGTGGATTTCTCTCAGTGGTTTGCTGAACTCTCCTTAGCAAAGCTACTCTGAAGTCACCTGAGGCTTAGCCAGGAAAGGACTCTTCTGACCTACTTTCATAGGCTGTTGAGCTCAGGGAATTGCTCCATCCTGACTGAGCTCTTCCACGTAAAGCCACTCTACATCCAAAGAATTGCTGGATCTCTCCCAGCACATTGGCAAACTCTGCTGGACTGGCCCCAGTGAAATGGCAGATTATAATCAGTTGGTGGCTGCCAGGAGAAATGGCAGCCCACACTACTCAAAGTCGACATCTTTCATGAGGTAATTTGGTGATGCAGGGGAAAAAATGTAGTCATGGTTATAACAAATTAGTGTTTAATATCAGGAAAGCTATTGCTCATCACAAATCCCCAGTACAACCACCAAACACAAATTCACAAATTAGAGCTGAATTACAGATTTCTCACACATCTTCCTTCTTCTATCCAGTTTTTCTTTCTCCAGAGCATTTATTTCAAATTTTAGTCTACTATTATAGCACCAAAATATATTTTAATCACTTTATTAGAGATTTTTTTGCAAATAGTTATTATATATGATGACTTTTATCATTATTCATTATTCCTTCTACATTTCTATAGATCCATTAATTATGATAATGGAAACTCCACAATTTTATTTTAGTTTGATATATATTTTTAGTTTGCATGTATTTTATTGTTTGTTTCACAATGTTTAATAAGCATGAGTTGAGCATTTTCTAAAAACCCTGGAGCCAAAACCATTCACTATTCCCTAGAATTACTATATAAGTTCCCTGAACAAAGCCTAGGACAACTGAATTTAAAAGAATATTTAATAGATGGGGCAAGCACCTAAACCCCCGTTACTCTTGTATTTTTTACTTGATAATTAGGAATAAACACTCTGATAAGTTTAGAAGAATTTTGACAACCTATTACTATTAGCCATAATTTGAAGATTTATCTTTGAAGTAAATGCATATATTTTTTTTGTTTCAACCCATAAATACTCTCAATCAAACATACTACTGGTGTAAACATAAAGTTATTAAAAAAATTTTACGCTTATATAATTTCAGAGTTATAGAAAAGTTCTAGAGTAGTGTAAACAATTCCTAAGACCCTTTACTCAGATTCTGCAAGTGTTAACTTCCTATTTTCTTTTTGTCTTTCTAAAATATTTGGCCAACAAGTAAGGAATGCATCTACAATGCCAGAGATACAGGAGACATGGGTTCTATCTGTGGGTTGGGAAGATCCTCTGGAAGAGAAAATGGGAACCCACTGCAGTCTTCTTTCCTGAGAAATCCCATGGACAGAGGAGCCTGTCAGTCTGTATTGTCCACAGGGTCACAAAAGAGTCAGACACAACTGAGTGATTAAACACACAAAACATACGCATATTATTTATTTTAACATTTTGAAAGTAAGTTGCAGATCTGATGTCTTTTTACTCATAAATCTTCCATTTTGTTTTTCTTAAAACAAAAACCCTCATCATTTGGCAAGCATCATGGTAATAATTATTGCAGATAAGAATCATAAATGGATACTAAATTGGTGGGCAGATGTATCATGAGAAACAGGACATTTGGACATGAGACTACAGAATCTATAATATCTCTCTACAAGACACTTATGAATCAAAAGAAAATTAATAAAGATTTTTGCCACAATCCAAAGAAAGATAGGGGCTTTGTCTTGGTTCTTGGCAGGTAACTTCTTAACTTTTGGAACTTTTTGAATAAGAAAGTGCTTGTTATTCATGTTGGGCCCCTAGATGGTTTATGCTAATGAAGTGACTCGGGGTGAGAGCCAACCACTAACAAGAAGATAATTCAGGGTTGGGGCTGAAAGCCAGAAAGACCAATCATGAGATTATCAGAGGAGGAGAGGGGACTGAGTTCAACCATGTACGCAATGATTCAATCAATCAGTCCTATTTAATAGAGCGCCAGTTAAAACTCTGGGCTCTGAAGCTTCAACAAGCATCAGTGGTTGGCAGTACTCTGTTGTTACACTTCAATGCTAAGAGAGTCACATTTTCCTGGCTTATGTTTAAACTTTTCTGGACTTTGCTTTGCTGGTTCTAATTTCTTTCCTTTGCCTAGAATAACCTATATGTGTAATAGCTTTCAGTGAGTTCTGGGCATCTTTCTAGTAAACCGTTTAACCTGAAGGTGTTCTTGGGAACTCCTATGTTTATGGCCAGCTGGTCTGATGTGACGGCAGTTTTGTGGAAACTGTTCCCTCAGACTTTGCTGTTTGATAAACTCACAGGAGTTGGTGTCAGAAGTCTTGGGCAGACTTGGCAGTCTGGACTACTAGGACCTTAACCTTGAATTCATCTTAACTCTAGATAAAAAAATGAAGACTTTTCATTGGAGAAACCTGACAGACATCACCTTAGCAAGTGATCAGAGTTAGCAATGCTACAATGACTAATACTGATATGATATTCATGCACCTTTTCATATGGTACAGTAAGAAGGGCACAATATCACTTGTCTGTTATTCTCACAAAAATGCATTAACTTCAATCTAGTTATGAAAAAACACTCGAGGAACCCAAAATAAGGGATAAACTTCAAATTAACTGGCCAGGCCTCTTCAGCATCATGAGTTATTCAGTTCAGTTCAGTTCAGTCACTCAGTCACGTCTGACTATTTGTGACCCCATGGACTGTAGCACGCAAGGCTTCCCTGTCCATCACCAACTACCAGAGTTTACTCAAACTCATCCATCGATTTGGTGATGACGTCCAACCATCTCATCCTCTGTCATCCCTTTCTCCTCCTGCCTTCAATCTTTCTCAACATCAGGGTCTTTTCCAAGGAGTCAGTTCTTAGCATCAGGTGGCCAAAGTATTGGAGTTTCAGCTTCAGCATCAGTCCTTCAAATGAATATTCAGGGCTGATTTCTTTTAGGATAGACTGGTTGGATCTCCTTGCAGTCCAAGGGACTCTCAAGAGTCTTCTCCAACACCACAGTTCAAAAGCATCCGTTCTTTAGGACTCAGCTTTCTTTACAGACCAACTCTCACATCCATACATGACCACTGGAAAAATCATAGTTTGATTAGATGGACCTCTGTTGGCAAAGTAATGTCTCTGCTTTTTAATATGCTGTCTAGATTGGTCATAGCTTTTCTTCCAAGGAGCAAGTGTCTTTTAATTTCATGGCTGCAGTTACCATCTGCAGTGATTTTGGATCCCCAAAAATTAAAGTCTCTCGCTGTTTCCATTGTTTCCCCATCTATTTGCCATGAAGTGATGGGACCAGACACCATGATCTTAGTTTTCTGAATGTTGAGTTTTAAGTCAATATTTTTACTCTCCTCTTTCACTTTCATCAAGAGGCTCTTTAGTTCTTTACTTTCTGCCATAAGTGTGTTGTTGAGTTTCTCAATGAGACTACAGATTTGGAGACATGACTCCTCAGGGTATATGGGATCTCAAATTGTAATCCAGACTACAAAAAGCACTTAAAAAGGACAGTTGGTGAACTCTGATTAAGGTTTATGGATTAGTTAATAGTATTAAATCTATGTTGATTTTCTGTTTATAGAAAAATAATTGTAAAAAATATGCATTATTTAGGTAAAATGTTATCATTAGGGGAAACTGAATAAAGGATTTATAAAATTCTGTCTACTATTTTCTAGTTTCTAAATAAGCCTTCAGTTCAGTTCAGTTCAGTCGCTCAGTCACGTCCGACTCTTTGCAAAGAGTCGCAAATAAGCCTTAGGTATTTCAAAATAAAAAATTGAATTTATCAAGAGAAATGTCTTACTTATCCATAGTACAATTATAAAACTTAGGAAATTAACACTGATACAATATTTAGTGAATTTATAGACATTGCTCAAAGTTAATCAATTGTCCCTATAATGTCCCCTTAAGCTCATTTTGGAAACAGGAAATGGAACTGTAGGAAGAGTGCTCACCTTACAATTATAAACATAAGGGACTTCCCTGGCTGTCCAGTGGTTACAACTCCTTGCTTCACAGCCAGGGGGTTACAATCCCTGGTTGGGGAACTAAGATTCTAGAAGTTGCACAGCATGGTCAAAATAATAATAATAATAATAATAGCTAATTATAAAACATGACAAAAATAGATGAACAGTGAAAATTTTGATGCTCAATGTTCTTATATTGTAAAGTACAATAAACAATATTTGAGCCAAGAATATATATGATGTAAACCAACAAACTGCTTTCATTAGCAGCATCAAAAAACTTCCTTTGGGGAAAGCTGTCCCCTGCTTCTGCTCCAACTCACCTCAAAAGTTGAACAATTTTACCTTGAACCTTGAATATAATTATATTCTTCATAATCATCTCTATAATTCAAGCAATTAGTTATCACAACTTATTTGTTTTCTGGCTTCTAATTCTGTGTAATCTTGTATAAGTTACTGATATTGCTGAGTCTCAGTTTCTTTTTTTCTGGAAAATTGAAAATTTAATTCGTATCATACAGGGTTTTATGTGATTAAATGTGATAATATATTTGAAGAACTTAGTAGAATCCTGGGCTTCCTTAGTGGCTCAGATGGTAAAGAATCTGCCTGCAGTGTGAGAGACCTGGGTTCAATCCCCGGGTTGGGAAGATCCCCTGGAGGAGGGCATGGCAACCCACTCAAGTATTCTTGCCTGGAGAATCCCTATGGGCAGAGGAGCATGGCGATCTACAGTCCATAGTGTCACAAAGAGTCAGACACGACTGAGCAACTAACAAGCACACACACACACACACACACACACAGTAGATTTCTAAACACACCAGGGACTCAACAGATGGGTTTCTCTACTCCTTTTAAATCCCAAAGTGAACACTTTAATGGTGGATGGCCAGTTTCTCGCATCAACAGAACAGATTATAACAAAGGGCAATGAATTGCAATCTACTGAATAGCATCAGCCTTCAAAATGCCTGAAATCTCCCTTGATGACTTATCCCATTGTGCTTATGCATTCTCCACCTAAAACACTTCTGTGAAGACACACAGTGACATCAGAGTTGGGAACTGGTTGGAAAAACAAAAATGTCAGTGACAAAATGTAGGTGAGAGTAGTGAATGCTATAGGAGTCAACATGTTCCACACTCTGTAATCTAATGTTTGGACCAAAGTAGACAGTGTTTTTGTGGTTTCCTAAAGTATTTTTCCCTACTCCTATTCCTACCCTATGCCTTAACCTCCTATGTAGCTTACAGGATTCATCGTGTCAATCTAGGTGTTGGATTTCTTAAAAAGTATTTTTGGGGGTCATTTAAAAATAATTTTAGCACTAGATTTGATAAAATTTATTGCACAAAAAAATAAGATGGAAATATGGTCCAAAGTCAAATTCAAATGAAAGTGATTATTATAGGCATTGGTAACTAGTAACAGATCCCTATTACTGAACTTATATAGACATAGTAGACTAAAACCTCAAAAAAGGAATGGACTTTTTCTCTAGGAACCTTATTTTCACTTGAGAACCAAGAAAGATGTAGTCCAGTTTGAATACAAAAAGGAAATACTTATAGTATGTCAAATTGCTTTAAAAAATGGCAAATATAGGGACTCCCCTGGTCATCCAGTGGCTAAGACTCTGAGCTTTCAATGCTGGGGCCTTGGGTTTCATCCCTGGTCGGGGACTTGGATCCCACATGCCACAACTAAGACCTTACACAGCCAAATAAATAAATAAAAATAAATATTAAGAAAAAATAGTAAATATATATCAGCCCTGCCCTGTGCTAGATATTCCTTTAAGCACTTCAACATGTATTAACCCATTTAATCCTCATAGCAACCCTAAATAAGTCATTGTTTTATAGACAAGGAAACTGAGACTCAGAGAGGTGAAACCAATATCCCTACAGTTATTAAACGACAGAGCTGGGATTTAAATTAAGATGATCTGTCCGGAGGCCAAGGCCTTAACCCTCATTGTAACACTACCACTTGGCAAGCTTGTTTTGATTCTTACTATGTCCTCAGGCAGATTTAAAGCCTTCACTTTACAATGAGGAAATGGAGTATCAGATTTTTGGTATCTTGTCAAGATATTTGCAACAGGATGGAGCTGAGATATAAACAAGGATTTTTCAGATTTAAGAGTTTGTATTCCTCTATACCTTGTTCTGTGTGTCTTGTGTTTCTTCTTCTTCCCTCATCAGTATGTTTTTTTTTTTTTTTTTTTTTTTTTAATTTTATTTTATTTTTAAACTTTACATAACTGTATTAGATTTGCCAAATATCAAAATGAATCCGCCACAGGTATACATGTGTTCCCCATCCTGAACCCTCCTCCCTCCTCCCTCCCCATTCCATCCCTCTGGGTCGTCCCAGTGCACCAGCCCCAAGCATCCAGTATCGTGCATCGAACCTGGACTGGCAACTCGTTTCATACATGATATTTACATGTTTCAATGCCATTCTCCCAAATCTTCCCACCCTCTCCCTCTCCCACAGAGTCCATAAGACTGTTCTATACATCAGTGTCTCTTTTGCTGTCTCGTACACAGGGTTATTGTTACCATCTTTCTAAATTCCATATATATGCGTTAGTATACTGTATTGGTGTTATTTCATGTCTCTTGGCCAGGTGACATGCCTGGAAACTTTCCATAGGATTCTCGTTCCTGAGGAACGCTTATGTTTTTAACATAGGTGTGTGTGGTTTTTTTTCTTTTTTTTAAGACTTACTGAGCTGTCTTAGGAGCTGCCAGCCTCAAGCGGTGGTGCTTTGATGATAACCATCTTCAATTCAATCATTCATTCACTCAGCAATATTATTAAATACCTGTGATGAAACATCTATGTGAAATTGCTCAAGGTCTTAGCAGGTTCCTGGGAGCATGCTAGGCATTGTAGTTACAAGGATAACTGAAGTTAAGCCCAGGTTTTAAGGAATTCATAGCATAGGAGAGGATCTTTCTCATTCAAAGATACTGCTTCCTTAATTTCTTGTGGGTATAGCAGATAGACCTGACTCTGCTGTACACCCCCAGCCTCCATGCCTTCTCATCAACTAAGCCCAGAACATGATCTATGAAGGGCACTTTGCTTTCCTCACAGCTACAAGAGAACAAAAGCAGAAGGTGCCACCAATAACCCCAAAAGTGACCTTTTGGTCTCTCAGTATTTCTTATATCATATTCTCAGGAAGACATGAGAGTAAAGAATAATAATAATAGGAACAATTAATACTTCTGTCTGCTTAAGTGCTTCACACTTCTCTTTTCAGCCAGCCATGATCTTGTGAAGTAGGCAAATTTATTATTTGCATTGCTGAAAATAGAAACACAGACACAGAGAGTTCAGCTAGTTGCTCAAGGTCAAATGGCCCGTGGTGGCACAAGTGGCATTTTAAGCAAGGAAGTCGGAGGCCAGAGCTTAACTTCTTAGGCACTAAAGTAAAATATTTAATAAGCAAAGTGATACCTGCAGTCTCATTTTGCCAGGATCTTAAAATAAGGGACATAGAAATATTAAAAATCCATTTGAGAAACATCATAAAAGGAAATAAAAGTACAATGCCAACTAATTAAGAGTATCCTCTGGACCAGGAAGGAACCAGTATTGATTACCTGTTAGGGTGCTGGTGCTTTACGTTTCTCCCCTAATCCTGCCTCCTGCCATGGACCATAGTGGAATCAGGTACTGGCACCTCACGGAGCTCGGGAGCTAGTCTCCCCTAGCCCCCGCCACACTTTATCACAGTCACTACCTTTGAAATCACCATTTGTATCTAGCAGGCTGAAACTCCTTGAAGACAGGCAATATTCATGTTTCTATCTCTAGTGACTGGACAAGACTAATTTGCAGAATGAACACATGAGCATGGGAGAAAAGTCATCAACAACCTCAGATATGCAGATGATACCACCCTAATGGTAGAGAGCAAAAGGAACTAAAGAGCCTCTTGATGAAGGTGAAAGAGGGGAGTGAAAAAGCTGTCTTAAAGCTCAACATTCAAAAACTAAAACCATGGCCTCTGGTCCAATCACTTCATGGCAAAGAGGGAAAAATGGAAAACAGTGACAGACTTTATTTTCGTGGTCTCCAAGATCACTGCAGATGATGACTGCAGCCATGAAATTAAAATTCGCTTGCTCCTTGAAAGAAAAGCTATAACAAACCTAGACAGCATATTAAAAAGCAGAGGAATTACTTTGCCGACAAAGGTCTGTCTAGTCAAAGCTATGGTTTTTCCAGTAGTCATGGATGGACATGAGAGTTGGATCATAAAGGCTGAGCACCAAAGAATTGATGCTGTGGAACTGTGGTTTTGGAGAAGACTCTTGAGAGTCCCTTGGATTGCAAGGAGCTCAGTCCAGTCAATCCTAAAGGAAATTAAACCTGAATATTCACTGGAAAGACTCATGCTGAAGCGGAAGCTCCAATCCTTTGGCCATGTGATACGAAGAGCCGACTCATTAGAAAACACTCTGATGCTGGGAAAGATTGAAGACAAATGAGAAGGGGTTGGTATCGGATGAGATGGCTAGATAGCATCACTGACTCAAAGGACGTGAGTTTGAGCAAACTCCAGGAGGTGGTGAAGGACAGTTAAGGAAATAGTCACAGGAAGCCCCTACATCTGGTTCATGTTACACAGCAGGCACCTGAGAGAATGAACAATCTCATGTCTGTTTGCCTCCATATCTTGTGATCTTCGGGTGAGATTAAAAAGACGAACAAATATAAACCAGGTAGCACAGAAACCTGTGTCAGGGCCAAAAGAAGTGAGTGGTTTCAAGTCATGAAAGTTTCTTATTCTAAGCAGAAAGAAGAAAACTTAGGTTTTTTTTTAAGCCTCAGGAGCATGAAAAATAACTGGAAGGGAGCCATTCCATGGGGGAAGGGATCAGAGTCTGGATTTAGTACTTGCCACACAATGGCACCCACTCCAGTACTCTTGCTTGGAAAATCCCAGGGACGGAGAAGCCTGGTGGGCTGCAGTCCATGGGGTCACGAAGAGTCGGACACGACTGAGCGACTTCACTTTCACTTTCACTTTCACTTTCCTGCATTGGAGAAGGAAATGGCGACCCACTCCAGTGTTCTTGTCTGGAGAATCCCAGGGAAGGGGGAGCCTGGTGGGCTGCCGTCTATGGGGCCCCACAGAGTCGGACACGACTGAAGTGACTTAGTAACAGCAGCTGCAGCACACAATAAGAGAGTTACCACTGCTTGTGTCTGGTCCTTCTTCACATTTGAGACTCTGCTGACTGTCATGGGCTTTGTTTAAGAGAAGCATACAGAAATTAAGAGACCGCCTCCCACGTACTACAGCTAAATGAAACTTGTATCCAATCCCAGGTTCACAAATACAGAAGGAAATGCAGTTAGTTTAGTATTTTAATAGGTCTTTGGTGATTGATCTGGAGTCTACTTTTCTGAGTCAGATTAATCCAAAGCCCACCAGGTCCACCCCGGCCCGCACACTTTTTCACAAGGCTCCAGCAGCGCCTCTAAGCTGCAGAAAGCTCTGCCACCCTAACCAGCATCTCCAGGCACAATATTTTGCTCGGTTGACTTCATCTCACTTTCTTCCTCTGAGTGGCTCTGCGGCAATTCAGAGGTGAAGAGACAGATAATTGGATGGTGGAATTGGATCCTGTGTGATTGCAAAGTTAAAAAAGAAATTCCTTCAGCATGAACTTGGAAGTGAAACAGAAACCCAACAAACAAAACCCAAATGAAGCCAAAGGGAGGTGTGCAAGCTGCCTGGCTCTATGTGGACATGACAAGGCCACTGGCCAGAAAGTTCACAGGCGGTACTTCGTTTAGATGCAATGTTGTTATCAACTGCATCAATTTAAAAATTCAATCTGCTATTTCCCCACCTGCTTACTCAGTGTCCTAGACATGCGACAGATACACATATGAAAAGTGATGTAAGCACAAAATTCTTTATTAGTTTTTGTCAATGCAAATTTTCCTGAATGTTTACAGAAAATAAATCAGGATAAGCAAACATTTCTTAAATTCACTTTGGAATGACTAGATGTTTTGCCTAAACTACCAGATACATTTTTGACCCTCTACCCACTTCTTTCAGGCTACATCACAAATGATACTTAATACATCTTAAGTCAGCCAAATGCAAGCAGAGATCTGGCACACTGAATAGCCATTTATTTTGAATGGATGGATAATGGGATGGGACACTCAAATTTTAAAACCATATTTATAGAACTTACCACTCAAACAATAGTTATTGATTGTAGTGCGGTCAAAGCATTGTGCTAGCCACCACCGTGGAATACTCAAGATGGAATAGACACAATTCCACAATATGTAACTCAATGATTCTGCTGATTTTTATCTCTCAAATTTCTTGTTGCCTAAGAAACTTAGTTAATTAAATCAAATCAGGTTGCAAAATTACAAAGAACAATCAAACTACATCTTGGCCGATGATGAAAATTACCAGTATTTCTGTATTAATTTCACTATTGAGATACACACACTTTAACTCAGTCATTTTAGTATGCTACTTCATTTAATCACAAACATAAACACTTCAAAAATAGATTTTTTTTTTCCTGGGGGGAAGTTGTTACCAAATTTTAGATGTATATTTCAACATTGACTTCCGAGGTGGCAATACAAGCTTGAGAATACCCCAGTAGACCCATAACTGTGGTATGCCTACACAACATAAACTAGGTATATCTGCTTTAACATATTACCACATATTTAGTGGCTTAAAACAACGTCCATTTATTATCTGTAGGTCAGAAGTCTGATATGGGTCACAGAAAGCTAAAAAGTAAGTGCTGGCGGGGCTGCGTTCCTTTCTAAAGGTCTCAGGGAAAACTTTTTTTTTTTTACTTTTTCCTACTTTTTACTTTTTCTAGAGGCTTATATTTTTGGCTTGTGGTATCCTTTACTCCGTCTTCAAAGCTAACAGGGTCATCTCTCTCATGCTTTGTAGAGTCACATCTCACTCTGACCACAGCGTGGAAATACTTTTAAGGTTGTATGGATTAGGCTCGGTCCACCTGGCTAAGCCAAGGTAATCTCCCCATGTCAAGATCTCTGTGCTGTGTTCAGTCGCTTCAGTCATGTCCAACTCTTTGTCACCCTAGGGATCGAACCTGCATCTCCTGTGTCTCCTGCATTCCAGGCAGATTCTTTACCTTCTGAGCCATCTGGAAAGTACAAATAACCATGCCCAAATAACATGCATGCATGCTGCATTGCTTCAGTTGTGTCCAACTCTTGTGACCCAACGGACGATAGCCTACCAGGTTCCTCTGTCCATGAAATTCTCCAGGCAAGAATACTGAAGTGGGTTGCTGTGCCCTCTTCCAGGAGATCTACCCAATTCAGGGATCGAACCCACCTCTCTTATGTCTCCTGCTTTTACAGGTGGGTATTTTACCACTAGTGCCACCTGGGAAGCCCCTCAAGATCTCTATCTTTAGTCACATTTGTAAAATCTCTTTCACCCTGTATGTATTCATATATTCTAGGGAGTAGGATTTAGGATGCAGACATTTTTTAAAGAAGTAGTATTCTGCCTACCACAATAAAGTTTTTTTAAATGATAGTATTATAAATCCTAACTCATACTCCAGAACTTTGATGATTTTAACTAATTTTTACTCATTCATTCATTCAATCACACATTTAGGAAACATTAAAAAAGCAGTTATTGTGACTTCCCTGGTGGTCTAGTAGTTAAAAATCTGCCTTGCAATACAAGGGATGTTGGTTTGATCCCTGGTCAGGGAACTAAGATCCCACATGCCTTGGAGCACCTAAGCCCGTGGGCCACAACTAGAGAATCCATGTACCCTAAGGAAAGATCCCAAGTGATGAAACAAAGATTCCATGAGCCACACCTAAGACCCAACGAAGCCAAATAAATAATAAATAATATTGAAAAGCAGTTATTATAAGTAATATTCAAATGATACAAACATCAGTCCATTCACGGTTGCCTCTTTCAGCCTTTGAAGTCTGACCTTTGCTTTCTACCTTCAGGAACTCTTCCCTCTGCATGAGATACCACGTTTTGTCTAACGTAAGTTAAAGTTGCTAAATAAATTAGTCAACACTCATTCCAAATACTGCCTCCTCTATAAAGTTTTTTTGACAATTCCATCTGGAAGCAAATCTCATCCTCAGATTTTACACCTTGTTTTTAGAATTTATTAAACAACATTTGAGCTTGTTTAAAGTTCTTGTATATACTCCTTTTCTTTCATAGGGATCAAAAATCCCTTTCAATTCTGGAGCATTTGTATTTGAACTAGGAGGACCCACGCATCATGGCCATCAATATATACTGACTTACTATACGTATTTGTGGAAACTTTCTTTGTAATAATGTATTTACTTATGACTTAAAACAGTAGAAGACATCAAGAAATTTCGTTTTATTTCAGTTTTACCTTAAATCTACATGAAGGAAAATTGTAAGAAAAAGCATAAATTAATTGCAGGTTAAGGCCCCCATAGCAAGAAAAATCATGTGATTTGCCCATTTATGAAGCCAAAATGGAGAGTTATGGAGAAATTTCCCCACAGATCTCTTGCTGCTGCCAAAGCTGACAGCCAAAATGAGGTTTATAGTCACTCATATTTTTCAACAATGTGTCTTACATTGCCAATATAGAAATGTCTCTTCTATGACCTTGAAAATGTCCTCCATCTCTTTATCAGTTTTTCATCTAGTAAAATTAGATTCTTTTCTTTTACAGTAGGTTTTCTTCCAAATCTATAAAATATAATTTTAATTGATTTAAAAAAATGCATTTTTTTTCATTTTCTAAATCAGGAAACTGAAGTAGTAAGGAGCTGGAGGCTATATTTGAGACATGTGCATATAAATAAACTGTACTTTAAGGATCTCTAAGAACACTCATCCACATTCATATTTATTCTAACAATTGCCATTACTTTACTTACCTGTTGAAGACTGGTCATGCCATGTGCTCTGTTTTCTTCAACATCATTTTGGGTAAATTATACAATTTCGTCCACTTAAGAACACTTGTGTGGGTGTTGATTATAACAGTTTTTGAAATGTGCCTTTATATAACAAAGCACATTTTTAGAAGTTCCATCTTTAATTTAAAAAGGAGGCCAGTTAATTGTCTGATTTTGACTCATGTTCTCATTCTTAATTTAAAATCTCTCATTAAGTGTTTGCCAAGGCAACATAATTTCCTTTTTATAACAGACATAACAATTTAGAAAAACTATTAGGATATCTGGCTGTAATGATCATTTAGATCCATATTAGAAGATCAGTTTTAGAAGCTCAAAGCAAAAGGAAATTAGCATGGGGACTTTGGTGTCAGACCTACTGTGGATATAAACCCTAGCTCTGCCATGAACACTAGATGTGGATCCTTTAACTCTTTATTCCTCAGTTTTCAGATCTGGAAAATGGGAATAACAAGAACTTTACTTCACAGAGATGTGATAAACAAATGAAGTAATACAGGGAAAGTGCTCAGATGGCTCCTGACATACAAGGACTAATTAAATCATAGGTATCACTTCATCCTTATGATAAAATAATTCCTTCGTAAAAACATTTTCAAAGGGCAATGAATTAAAGTGAAAATGTGATCTTTACCAAACTTGACCCATTTTGCTATTGATTCAATTTATGGTTAAGTTTATTGAAAAACTTTGTTTAGATTACTTTTTTTCTCAGTCAGGGAGATAGTTTTACTTAATACAAAGAAGTAAAATATGTAACAACATTAACTTGGATTCAGAAAAAACAACATATATATTGATTTTTCACAATAGGAACAAATACTAATCACAAAACTCCCCAGACCTTCACCAGCATTTTAACATCATAATCTAGAATGGATGATATTTTATAAAAACATCATCAACAACAAATTTATGAAAGAAAACCAACTTGCTTTATCAATATGAAGTTGATAAAGTGTCTTCAATCTTTTGGATATCTCTAATATGACTTTTTTTTTTTAAACAAAGTCAATGCAATGTATTTCCTTTTAAGAGGAAAAACATCTTCTGTTTCTTGATTAAAAAAAAAAGAAAAAGAAAGAAAAACCCAGGAACACCAGTTTTAATGTTGTGGCCTATCCAGCTGACACTGTCCTTTTGGAAAGCCAATGACTTGTTAGTACCCCTAGCAGCCGTGTGAACAGATGCGTCCCTGACAGGCGATGGATGGTCAGGGTCCATCTGGCCAGTGCAGCTCGGACAGAAATGATGTATACAGCTTCATCAGCGAATGGCTGTCATCAATCGTGGGCCATGGGTAGCGTAAATGACAGCTAGGCTGCAGCTGAGACCCCAGGTGTGAGGCTGAGGAGGACTGATTGAAGAATGCTGGGTAATCAGGAATGTATAGGCTCCTGGACTGTAATTTGTATCTTTAACCTCCTATAAATATCCCACTATATTGTAGCAGGTATGTGTTTTTTTAGTGTCTCATCATGAAATTAGCTTCAAGATGACGGCTGTTCCTTGCTCCCTTTTAACTACGGATGACTTCAGTTCCCTGCCTTTATTACCAAATGCATGAAAGGTGCTGGATGGTGTGCCCCACAGCTTAATTATTACCTCATTGATTTTTCATGTATTTCAATTTTCTCTTCTTTAAGTCACAGTGGCCGTCCTGTTGGGGCAATGTTTGTTTTTCTTTCCAAGATCTCCTTATGGAATCACTTGGAGTCAAGATGTTTTTGTTTGCTGTTTCTCCTCCCTCATCCTGTCTGCACCCCTCCTCTGGAATGTCTAACTCTATCATCCTGGAGATGGGCCTGTAAAAGCAGACAATCCAGGAAGAAACCTTCCTGGTTTGTACAAGGGCTTAAAAAGGCAACAGTATTCCCCTGCTTACTCATCAACAAAAGGTACCTGATTTCTAAATGGTCTCTCTTTAGTATGCATTAAAGATCATGCATAATTTGCATCTATTAGCATTTTATTATACCACTGGCACTGGGGAAAGGAAAATGAAAACAATTATTGTATCCTCAGAGGACATTTCTTTACTTATAACTATTTTACTGTAAATCATTTTTGTTTATCAGTTTACTGGATACGGCAAATGTAGAAACACTGGAGACAGACAGGGTTCTAAAAGCCTAGGAATTTATAGAGCGGCTCCACATGTTTCCACTGAAAGCTCTTCAAATACTTCTAACTCATTAAAATGAATTATGTCAATTACCACCAGTAGATCTGGAAAACATTTGTATCTGTTGGAAGAGCACTTTTTTCTCTTTAATACTACAGAAATTCAGTTCAGCTTGATACAAACAAGTTAATGCAGCTTAAATAATATCTAGGTGAAATAAAAGGAGGCCGCCCTTCAAGAATCCCCTTCTTAAAACAGGAATAAATTTGGCTTTCTGATATTCTGATCATGAATTAAGGAATCAGAGATTTAGAGGAGAACTCAAGAGATCACCTGGCCCGTTCCACGCCTGTTGGAAGGATATACCCAAACCATTTCAGACCCAGGAAAGGTTGTTTTGTTTTTAACATACTCTGAGGGAGAAGTAGCATAAGAAACAATGATGCAACTCTCCGGCCTCCTTTCAGTCCATGCTACTAGGTTATTAAAAAGCACCATATTTCTAACATTTTCCACTGATCTTAGCAATATCCAAGGCCCAGATCTCAGTCCAGAAAAAAATAGGATTCATCCGTTTCCTTTATTTCTTAAGGAAATGTCTTAAGCATATTTTATGCCTAAATAAAAATGTCTTAAACATTATTTTACTGATCAGTGCAAAACTCATACATCCTACTCTAAGAATTGTAAAAAAAATAAACAGTTATAAGGGGCTTCCCAGGTGGCACTAGTGGTAAAGAACCTGCCTGCCAATGCAAGAGACATAAGACTTAGTTTTGATCCCTGGGTTGGGAAGATCCCCTGGAGGAGGGCATGGCAACTCACTCCAGTATTCTTGCCTGGAAAATCCCATGGACAGAGGAGTCTGGCAAGCTACAGTCCATACAGTTGCAAAGAGTCAGACAAACTGAAGCGTCTTAGCACACAGGCACACGTAGTTCTGTAAAATCAGAAGCAGAGAAAATGTCATAACTAGGCTGCAGTGTTTTTGGAGACAGATTTTAAGAATGTAAAGTGTCAAATAGTTTGTGAATTATAAAGTAGCATTAGAATTGTAGAATCACCACATAAATTAGCACTCATGATGGTGTTGAGAGATAGGGGTAGAACAGAGACAGAGATAGAGACAGAGAAAGTAATAGAAAGAAAGAAAAGAAGTCTTACTGAGCAAAAAAAAATTGCTATAGACATTTTGTTTTCAGGCCTGAGAAACATCTTGAACATAGCCTCAAGGATGGAATAGTATATCTGTCACTACTAAAGATAACATATCAACTAAAGCCTGCAGTTTGGAAATAAAACTGAACAAATTAATAGAAGTCTGCTTATATGACTGAACAGAAACCGGAAAATTTGTATTTCAGGATTGTAACAATAAACTTAAATGACGAAAGAGGTCTTTCAAATATAAGTAATATTGTAGTTCTCAGCAGTGATCTTTGGTTCACAAATATTTTTATGGGTTTAGATATCTGATAAAAGTGAATTTCTTACAATAAAAAATGATGATCTTGACCCTAAAAGGTCCTGACTTCATGAATTTTCTAACTGATTTGGCTTAAGATATTACTTGTTATTTAGACAGCCTATATAATATTAGGATGATGAATGTAGATTTTAGAGAACACAATTCAGTAGACATTTATGGACAAGGAATGCTTGTACCACTCTTTTCAACCTGATGTATCCACAATTTCTATACTAAAGGTTCTCAATATACATTTATCAGTAAGAATTAGTATTTTCATCTGAGACCCTAAAAGGCATTCACTAGTTCTGACCCAGTTTCCTTTCTCTGTCCCATCACTGAGTTGGGGAGGATTTTTCATCTCTTGGATACTCTCATACCTACAGGGGAAGGGTAGGTAGCATACTTGGACAGACACTTCTGCTAGGGGGATTCACTGCCCTTCCCATGTACTGTCCTCTAAAAACCAAATTCTGATAAGGATTAAGAACAAATGATAGAATATTCTAGAAACACAATTTAAATATTTTGCTTTCTTAGTAAGTGTTCTGGCATATTTCCTATTCAGTTGTTTTTTTCTTTTGGAATTTCATGAAATTGTGGCTGTATCTCAGAAGTGATTTTTTTCATCTCTTTTGAATGGTTTTCTGAATCTACACAGACCTAGTAGGACTTAGTAGTATCAGCCAGGGTTCAGGGAAAAGGAGACATGAAGGTCCTATCAGTCTGGTTCCAGTTTAGGCATCTGGAGTCTTAGGGATGCCATGGTTTACTGTAGGTAAAATACTCAGTTCAGTCGCTCAGTCATGTCCGACTCTTTGTGACCCCATGAACTGCAGCACACCAGGCTTCCCTGTCCATCTCCAACTACCGGAGCTTACTCAAACTCATGTCCATTGAATCAGTGATGCCATCCAACCATCTCATCCTCTTTTGTTCCCTTCTCCTCCTGCCTTTAATCTTTCCCAGCATCAGGGTCCTTTCAAATGAGTCAGTTCTTTGCATCAGGTGGCCAAAGTTGGAGTTTCAGCTTCAGCATCTGTCCTTCCAATGAATATTCAGGACTGATTTCCTTTAGAATGGACTGGTTGGATCTCCTTGCTGTCCAAGGGACTGTCAAGAGTCTTCTGTAATACCACAGTTAAAGAATAAGGAACAATACAAGGATCTGAGGCTAAAACATCAGTTTGTAATAATATGTCTATTTGTCTACAGAATCATTTGGAAACATGAGGTAGCTAATGAAGGATTTAAGATTCCTGGCAGTACTCATGTTTTATCTCTCTATTTGAAAACAAAGGAGGGACTTCCCTGGTGGTCCAGTGGTGAAGCCTCCAAACTTCCACTGCCGGACTCACAGGTTCTATCTCTGGTCAAGGAACTAAGATCCTACATATTGCCCTGCACAAACAAAAATAAAAACAAAACAAATAACAAGCACAACAAAACCAAAGGAGAAACATCCAGTTTCCAGAAGGCATTTCAGGATCAAGGAAGAGACCCAGACCCTCCATTGTAATGGTACCAAATAGGTTCTTGTTTTGAGGTACCATAAGGACTACTGAGGACTTTTCCATCTATGCTTAGGTGTATGATTACTTGAAATAATTTATGGAAGTTTATTTTTGCTCTTGAGAAGGAGATGGAAAAAGTATAATTCATTCAAGTCAGCATAGACTTATATGTCAAGCACTTGAAAGAAATAAGCAGAAGTTTAAAGGAAATTCTAAAATATTATCTATTTGATCACTTCCCTTAAGGGAAAATTATGGATAAACTGTGAGGACAGACACTTTTTTATTTAGGCAGGGACATAGGAATCAGCAGCAGACACACCTGAGGTGATTATTGGGAATGCAGTTTAAGTCAACTTCCAATGAAGAGAGGCACATAAATTTGAAATTCTTTTAATTCTGTTTGCAAAAAAAAAATCATAAGGTAATCATATGTAGATAATATACAGATCACAAGCAAATGTTTTTTTTCTTTTTCTTTAGATTTGGGATGTTTACAACAGAATCAAGCACAATGTAAGAACCTAATCAATATTAGTTAATTATATGATCAGGTTTTTAAAAAAAATCCAAGTTACTGACTTCATTACATCAAAAATTATGCAAATTTTATATTAGGTAGCTTTGTTTCACTTTAAATAGAAAAATCTAAGGCTAATACTATGGGCTGACTGCAAAGTGAACTGTCCGATAATGCATAATGATTACCTTTGAGTCCTATTCCAAATGGTGGCCAACCTTAAGAAATGAGCAAAGCTGGCAATTAGGTGGCTCTGAGCACAATTCCCCAGAAAATAACAGCTACAATGCAAGAAAAATGAGGAATGTGATCTTTACATTGTTTTGGATTTAATGATTTCTAAATAACCTAAAAAATGTATTAATATTATTCAGAAGAGGTTTTTTGTTTGTTTGTTTTTAAGATGTTGGACTTGGTTTCTACTGAAATCATGTCATCTTCCAGTTTCGGAAACTTAAGTAAATGGACCAAGAGAATTGGACACATTTAGCAGTTCTTTTTCAAGTCCAACACCCTTTAGCCAAGCACCAGTGGAGCCCAACATCATGGCACATTTCCCCACAATATACTAACACTCAACTAGCACCTAGGAGGGAAAAGAGTATGAGGGCTATTGAGCACTGAAAATTTTCCCCATGAATCACAATTATGTGAACACCTGTGCTAACTAAGTTTGTGCTGATCTACTGTGAAAATTTGCAAAGTGCTCAACAGCCCTGAGAATTTCTCATTTATTATCTCGGGTGGGGTGGTCTGCAACTGCACATTAGGTTGCAGTGTGAATCATGTAAGGACACGCATTCAAGACCTCATCCAGGACCTTTTCATTCTACCTGCAGGGTGCAGCTGTGCCTCTTAACAGGCCAGAGTTCTGCTTCTGAATTTCTGCCCAGAAAAGTTAAGGACAAGCACAGAACCCTTCATCTGCTAGTGATATGACTGTAGAACACACAATCCATTTCATGATGAATTTACCATGGGATTGATTGAGCTTGGGAAGAATCCGATGATCAGTGATGCTTTTATGAATCTATATAGGCTCATCATATATTAACAAACTGAAAAGGTGTCAAAACTCTGAAGGATGAGAGAGGACTTTACTTATAAATGTGAATTTTTAACTGCCATTAATTTCTCTTCTAAGAGATAAAGATATAGTGAAACTGGTCTAGATGCCAAAGAGTCTATCAGCTACTTTAGAGTGAATGATTGATGAGAATAGGAAAATAATTTGTGAATGAAGTCATCAAAACAGCTTGTTAAAGGCTAGACGTGAGAAATGAAATTGAAATCAGTGAACATGCTGTATACAGGGTCAATTTTCGATTCCACAATAAAGGTTCTACATATGTCAGAGACAGTGGCTTTCTTTGAAAGTATTATCTGTCTCAAGAACCATAAACTACTGTGTGGTCTCTGAATGTTAATGCAATGTTAAGAATAGACTTTTCTATGTAGTTCTGTAGACAAACTGGTATATTTACCAAATATTCTTTAGTGAAATATGCATTTGTTAGTTTGGATAATTAAGCTTAAGAGGTTAATAATTTGAGGTTAATTATTAATAATTAAATTTGAGGATATAAATAAATAGATAAATTTGGGGATATAAATATAAAGACTAGGGACTATTCTGGCAGTATCAAGGTCCATTAAGTGATACACTAGACTCTGTTACTTATATCGAAACAGCATCATGCTCTTACAAACAGGATAAATACCCATAGTATGCAGTGGCTAGTGTAGTTGTTATAGAAGAAGACCTTGGTATGTAAGATAACAGAGGAAATTATGAAAAGGGAAGTGCTGAAGCTATTGAACAGTGCTCGGATATAAGAGTGGCAGTGGGAGTCGCTGGGAGAAGCATTGTTGTTGGGCACCTTAGCTTAATACCAGAGATTCTCCCCATAAAATTAACTTTTCCCCTGAATCCGAATTTATGACTCTCATTTCTAAGAGAGGAACATGTGAGGTTAGCAAAAGTATAAGGAAGGGAGAAAAGCATCAGTAGGTTCGAATAGATCCGTATATTACATGCTTTTGCCTACAGATAAGATTTATGGGGTTTTATGAACACCAGGCATAAGCTAAGCACTTGACTCACATTATCTCATTTAATCTTCTGATAAGCATAAAATAGAAATGGGTCTTATAACATTTTTCAACATAAGAAAAATGAAGCTTAGCAAGGTTAACTCATCCACAATTACGTAGAGTCAAACTTGAACCCTTGACTAGCCTAAACTCGACTTTAACTACTGCACAATACTGCCTCCCAGTGGCTGGAATTTGGTAAGCGTTCAGCCAAGGTCAGCTGCAGAAGTGACATATATCTTGGGGGAAACTGGTCTTGTTTAGCTGGTATCTCAAAGACATGGAGAAAGTAGCTGCACGTATCAGAATTATTGAGATGTTGACTATCACTTTTTATATAAAAGTGTCTGATTCGAGCTGAGCTTCAAGTATGACTGCAAGCAAATGGGTGAGTGCATTTTGTTTATGAAGCAAATACTTTTTAGTTAATTCCTACTCAAATATAAAAGTGCTTGATGTTTGCCTGAAGCATAATCTGTGCAAACAAAATTCCATCAAGTAAAACAATTCTGCAGTATCTGCATTTTAAACTTGTATGAATATTTCCTTCAGTTGCCACAAAGCAGAAAATAAAAGAAAATGTAAAAAGAAAAATAAAGATGCAAAGGAAAAAAATTTGTACAGGGCTATGAGCTGTTAGCTTACAGAGTATGTCCTAAAGTATTAAGGAATTTTTTTTGTCATTTTAAATTAAAGACAAAATAATACGTGTATAACACAGGGAACAAGATTTAGTTGTGCACAGAGTCTTAGCCAAGGGCAAAATCCTAAAGTAGTTATCTTTCAGGTACACATCTCCAACACACACACACACACACACATTTGTTCTTCAGTGTCCTTTTCTCACTTTTCTCAACTCTTGGTATCCCTGTTCTCAACCTCCAAAAGTCATTGTTTGGTGCTTCCCTTGGTGCCCTATTCTTTACTTCATAATCCCCCCAGACAGCTTCTTGCAAATATAGATTTCTCTTCTCTGTGTCCATAATAACATGGCAGTGAAATATTCCCTCCACCCCGCCCCCAAGATATTGTAAGGTTACTAGTTAACAACTCATGAACATATCCCTTATCAGGTCTTAATGAATGAGAAAAGCTTAATGTGTTATTTTACTTTTTCATATTTATTTCACATTATGAACTCTTCTAGACAAATGGCCTCAAGACAAATTAATTCCAAATGATAGGAATTTAGGATCCTGTTGCAGGTTGGTGGGGAAAGAAATTTCTGCAAGACTGTCTTTGCCCCATGTTCTTTGAACTGTGCTCCAAGGTTGGATGTTCAAGATACTTGTGTATAGGCTGACCATAGTGAACAAGTATATAAAAAGATTATAATACCTAAGAAGAGAGGTCACTAATAATGGCATAAAGGCTGCTGGCTTTCTTCCTATTAAATGATGCCACAATGTGCAACATGCCACACATGATGTCTGGTAAGTGGGTGTTAGTGACTGTGAGTCAACAATCTTTGCCTTTGTTAGACAGGCTTCTGGTGGCTCAGATGGTAAAGAATCTGCCTGCAATACAGGAGACCAGGCTTCAGTCCATAGGTTAGAAAGATCCCCTGGAGAAGGGAATGGCAACCCACTCCAGTATTCTTGCTTGGAAAATTCCATGGGCAGAGGAGCCTGGTGTGCTACAACCCATGGTGTTGCAAAGAGTAGGACATGACTGAGAGACTTTCAGTCACTCACACAGATGACAGCATTGTAACATTTTAAATTTATAATTGTGCTTACTTTTAAAATGGAATTTTATAGTCTTTAAACTGGGTAAGGAGACTGAAACAGAGACACAAGAGAGCCTATAAATGCTTGGATTGACCTCACATATCACACAAGTTATAATATAACATGGAAGTTAATGCAAGGAGATGGCAGAACCATTAAGACGTATCACGTCAATGCATAATTTTGAGTCTTTAAGTATCTGTGAATCAATGACACCATTCATTGCCATATCCTTTACCATCCACCACGTCATGGCATTGTCTTTATAATATTAATTGAATCTGGATTATACGCTTTAAAATTTTCTGGACTAGCTTCTTCATTTATTATGAAAATGACTTTTTCTGGTGGCTCTAGCCATTACTTTGTGGCCTATGACAGAGTTAGCTTTTTTACCCCATCATCATGTCTTTCCTACTTACACAACTGCCAGATGGTAAGTCCTTCCATAGTGGGGCATGAATTACTGCAGAGGCTTATTATGTTTTCACTGTCTATACATTTGTGTTTTTTACATAATATAGCATAATGTGCTTTTAAACAACAAGAATGACATTTAGTATCAAAACCAAAGCATCACAAATCAGAAAGGAAAGGAATCTTCTCCTTCATTCACTAAATGGCGCCATGAAGGCAGCCTTGTCCTCTGTTGGACAATGCATCTGTGAACTGTGTTGTATCATGTTCACAAGTCTATGTAGCAATTAAAATAAATGAGTCAATTCTGTGTACATCAACATAGATAAATCTTGAAAACAACGATGAATGAAAAAGCAAGTAGCAGAGAAAAATTTACATTATGTAAATTAAAAGTCATTGAATAATATATTATTATTGGAATATATACATATGTAGTAAATGTGTAAAAACGTGGATATGAAAGTTATACAAAAATTTAAAATAATGGCCTTTTAACCATTGGTATGGGAGGGAAAATGATATGAAAGGGCTTCATGACATCAGGAAAAGGTACAAAGGGGTTTTTCAATTGTGTAACATTTTATTATGAAAAAAATTTATGCAAATTAACTTTTTATAATCATTAATGTTTCTTAAATCTTTAGTGAATATGAGTCTTTATTATTCTCTATATTTTTCTATATTTGAAATATTTAATAATAGTAATAATGAAAATGATGAAGGAAAGTTCCAGTTCAGAATGGGAGTGAGCTAGTAATTCTCAATACTATCTCTTCCAATTTTGCATTAAAATTCTCAAGGACAGAAGAGAGAAGATGAAATGCCAATTTCAATCAATTTCAAAAATTCAAACTAGGGCAAACCAACAAACTAACTCTAGAACCTTGGAGGAATGGATTCATGTTAATTATCTAATGGGGCTGGATGGAGAAAAACTTGCCTAGTTTTTAGGTAATGCCATGTGTCTGCTTAGACGTAGGTTGATCCCTGGGTTGGGAAGACCCCTGGAGAAGGGAATGGCAACCCACTCCAGTATTCTTGCCTGGAGAATCCTATGGGCAAAGGAGCCTGGTGGGTTATGGTCCATGGGGTCCCAAAGAGTTGGACAAACAGAAGCGGCTTATATGTGTGTATATATATATATATATCTCCTAAATATATAGGCTTCCCAGGTGGCACTAGTGGTAAAGAAAAAAGTGAAAGTTGCACAGTCGTGTCTGATTCTTTGGAACCCCATGGACTGTAGCCCGCCAGGGTCCTCTGTTCTGTGGCATTCTCCAGGACAGAATATTGTAGCCATTCCCTTCTCCAGAGGATCTTCCCAACCCAGGACTCAAACCCAGGTCTCCCATGTTGCCTGTGGATTCTTTACCAACTGAGCTACCGAACCTGCCTGCCAAAGCAGGAGACATAAGAGACAGGGAGTTTGATCCTTGGGTCAGGAAGATCGTCTGGAGGAGGGCACCACAACCTACTCCAGTATTCTTGCCTGGAGACTTTCATGGATAGAGGAGTCTGGTGGGTTACAGTCCATAGGGTTGCAAAGAGTCAGACACGACCAAAGTGACTTAGCATGTATGCATGCATATATTTGAGATAGGACATTTTATTTTTCCATATGAAATGTTTTTTCTGAATCTCTTTATTGCCTATTTCGTTCGTAACTTTCATTCTCTGTAGAAAAATTCAGTGTCTGGAGAACAAAAAGGAGAGGGAAAAAAAAAACTTTTTTGAATTAAAAAAAAAAAGCTAAAGCTTGCCATAGTATTGCTGGAAAGAACTGAAATTACATTTTGGTCTTTTAACGTCTAAATTGAGTAACTTTATTTGCATAAATAACATTGTGAAGACAAATATAATACAGAAAGGAATTTCTGGATTTAGAACTTCTCCTACTTTTATATCGAGAATTTTGTGTGTGTGATCAGATCATATATTCCTCAAAAAAAAAAAAATGGTTTTAAAGGAAACTCTGGTCCACCTTTATCTCTAATGGCCCGGTTGGGAGTTGCTATAATAATCCTTTTACTTTTATGTGACCATCTGGAGGCCTATTAAAAGGAGTATCTAAAACAGACTCCCCAAGTGTGCTGAGTTTGTACGCTTTCACCAAGTCACCAAAACAGGACCGTTTTTCCTACTGCAGTAAGAAGTGACCCTTTACAGAGAGGGGTGGGGTTGTGGCGGGAGCTGGCATGTGGAGCGAGAGAAGAGAGACAGAAGCAGCAAGAGGCACAACTTGACCTTTCACCCTTGCCATTGTGCAAAAGTAGTAAGAAGAGTGGTTGATTCTAGTGCATGTGTTTTAAGGGTACAAAGATCTGCAGCAAGGTTTCTTTACACCTCTGGGGCTCTGTGATGAGATGGAAGAGGTTAGGGAATGTGGGAATGGGAAACACTGAGACTTTAATGAAGCATCATGTTTCAACTGGATAATATTCCGTTTTGATTTGTGTGGAAAGCAAATATGAAATATTGAAATAATATTTCAAGTTCCCAGTTTTGTGGCTCAAATAGATATACTGAATATTCTTGCCTTTCTGAAAACTATACCTTTTATCAAAAGTACAATCCAACAGAGTTTAGGACATAAGGGTAAGTTGTGAAATGGAATTAGATAAAAGTTGGCATTTGTCTTCAGTAGATTATTAAAATCGCCACAGTAAGAAATCTGCTCATAAAGGCAGAACAAGTTAGCAGGGGCTGGATATCATTTGTTCAAAATAGAGTCTTTTTCTCTACACTCATTAACCATCTTGCCCAGTAATGTGGTTGTATCCTATTAAACCTGATACATCAAAAATTAAAAAAAAAAAATTAGTTGCTGTCTCAAACTGCACTACAACTCAGATCTAGGACCAAATAAGATGCATTAATTGCTTTACTGCTTCACTGCAAAGCCACTCTTAAAACATAATTCCTTAATGAAGTCCGTTAATTTGTTCATGGCAGTACACAAGCTGTTCAAAATGACACAGAATTGCACTCTGTTTTCTAACCCCTGCAGTTTCTTCTGTTAGTCACTCTGTCTTGTGTTGTTATCCCATGGATAGTAATTATTTTATAGTGGCTGTAATTAGGAGAGAATTAGGCTTGGTAAACAAAACCTGCCTTCTCCTGTTAATAGCTAAGGATAATAAATTTGGCTCTGACATTCACTATATTTGGACAAGGCTTGGCCTACTTCCAGTTTTCCCAATAAGAACTTTATTATATAATTATGCCTTGGAGGGGCTCATATTACAAGGTAATTTTTTTTGTAAAGACACATATTGCATGGCTTCCAGCCAGTAAATGATATACTGTAATATATGCCTCCAATAAATGTTTTAAACAAAATCTCTCCAAGCAATATCCTGCTAGAGCTACACACTGCTCTGCAGCATATATTATCTACAGGATTTGTTTGTCAAGTTTTTCATAATGTAAATTATTTCTTTTTGCTCACATTGTCCAATATTATGACAAGCCGTGAAAAAAAAAAAAAAGCCTAAATTATTTCTATCAGCAGATGACATATTTGGATCGTCAACTTCTTATGTTCTAGTTCCTGAGGGTAGTGCTCATTAGAGAATACAAAGAAGAGAGTATTTAAGCGACATTCTATTCTTCCTTAAAGATTGGCTGTTACGTTATCTTTGCACGAAACGATTGATTTTCTTTTCCATTTTTAATTTAAGTAAAATAAAATTATTGTGTCCCACTGCAAGCCAGATCTCTGATGATTCATTTGCTTTTAGTTGAACTCTTACTGAGAGGGTCACTCAAACTCGTATAGATCAACAATAAACCATGACATCACAAAATGCTAAAGTGAAGAGAACAACATTGAAAATGAATTCAAAAACAAAATCATAAAAATGAGCCATCTACTTAGAAAAATCTCAAGATTAATTTCAGAGCAAGAAAAAAATGTATTAGACTTTAAATAAATGTAAAAATATGTAAGACATTGTTTTCTTAGAATTTAAATGAAAAATTAAAACAATTCTTAAAATTTTTAAGTATTAGGCAAAAAGATGTTACAAAGAAGGACAGTAATGTTTTAAAAGTTACTTTGGATTTTTCCCCCAGATAGTGAAGTTATATTTAAAATCCAACATAAGGGAGAAAGCTAAAACAACACACAAATGTGAAATCTACCTCCCTCCAATTAAATACATCTTAGTCATCTGCACGCTAGAGGCAAGGTCTGTTTCTGCTCCTCCAGCTCTCTTGGCATGTGTATCAGTGTTTACAGATCACTCTTAAAGAAGAAGTTTCTGAGATGGTTATCAGCCTTGACTAGGACCCCCAGCTTAGTTAGTCAGATTTTCAAAGGGCCCCTCTGTGGAAGTTCATACGAATTGTTGTTGTTGTTTGGTTGCTAAGTCAAGTCCAACTCTTTGCAACCCACCAGGTTTCTCTGTCCAAAGGATTTTCCAGGCAAGAATACTGGAGTGGTTTGCCATTTCCTTCTCTAGAGGATCTTCCTGACTCAGGCATGGAACCGGCGTCTCCGTAGGGAAATAATCTTTCTTCAACTGAGATTCAATTCCCATTCCTGCCTCTCTGCTTCTATTTCTGGAGAAGGCAGTAAGTGGCAGCATTTATTCTTTTGCTGAAGTCGCCTCCTCATTTTCAGCATTGGGTGACCTGAATTGCATCAGATACCTTCTGGAATCAGATGTTTCACTGCCCTCCATTTACCCCTTTTTGTGCTTCCCTGATGGCTCATCAGGTAAAGAATCTGCCTGCAATGCAGGAGACACTGGTTTGATCTCTGGGACAGGAAGATTCCCTGGAGAAGAAAATATTCTTACCTGAAAAATCCCATGGCAGGTTATAGTCCAAAGAGTTGCAAAGAGTTGGACATGACTGACTGAGGAACACATTATTACTGGAATATCCCTTTCTGCCCTGGTGTTGACCAAGCACAGAGCCCAGAGCTCTCAGTAATTGTTCTCTACTCATTTCCACAAAGCTTTTCACCTAAAAGAATGTTTATTATGTTTCTGTTTGGTAAATAGCAGAGTTCTGGCATTCACATGTAATTCTTACTTTAGGGAAAATAATCATGATTATTGTTCTGTTCCAAGAATACCATTCTGTGTCAGTAAGGTTAAACTATCAAATATGTGTATTCTAAACTGTTTAGAATCCATTTAGCATTTTAGTTCAATTTAGCATTTATTGAGTGTCTACTACATCCATGGAAGTGTACGAAAACCAGAAAAACTTTAAGGTAGGGAGGGCTTTTTATTTATTTATTTTTAATTATCTTTAGCAGCTCAAAGCACTTATTGGAAAGATCTTGTTTATCCTCAGGAAATCCCAGAGGCAAAGGTAAGTCATGTCTCCTGAGCTGGCAGTGGTTGTTACTGCTACTGTCTCTTTTCTTCTTTGCTCTTCAGAAGAATCAAAGACATGCTGAGATTAAGTTGTGTGCTTAAACAATGCAGTAAATCAGTGGCAGAAGACTGTCAAGACCAGTGATTCAAAAGCCAATCCCCTATGTGTTGCTCCTGTCTTGTTCTGTACTTTGCTTGTTTTACTGGAATTATGCTGATACAGGCTTTAATTAGAAAAAGTATTACCTTTGCTATTGCTGATCAGTAGGTAGTGTATCTTTATTCCTTATAATAACAGTAATCACAAAAATAGGGTTTAGAGAAGAGGGAGGTAGTGCAGGTTTACATGTGCCATGGTGCTTTTTCCTTGTGACAAAAATCCTGCGTGGAACTAACATCATTAAATGACAGGTTTCATATTTTCAGCAAGAAAGGAAATTATGTGTCAGGTTTTGGTCTCTTTATAAATAATGGGAACTGCTTTATTAGGATGCAAAAATTACCATTACCGTACTTCCTACGTAGCTGAAATAATCATTTTGATGAGTCCATAAATAGACTGTCAGAAGCTTTGGATTCTGAAGGCACATGTTGGCACTAAAATTAAAGACCTTTTGTCTTCATAATGAATTTGAAAAGAGACAAAAATAATGACTCAAAAAATGACAGAATCATAAACACTAGAGTTGAGAAAGAACTATCAAGTCATCTCATTTTGCCCCCTCTCACATGGTTCTCTGGAGGACATTCATCCATTGAAAATGATAACATTTTTCCACAATTGTGTCTTTTACTTCAGAGGAGACACTTTTTCACTGTATCACTGTGAAGAGAGTGAGCTTAAATCTTGACTTGCTCATGGGCCCTGGTCTATACACAGCTTACCAGCTAGGTGAAGATCTTTTCTTTTCTCCCTTTCATGACCTATTGAGTCCTTGAAATTTTCTGCTTAAAGAGTCCCTTCTAACTTCAAAGTGTATGACAGTCCTATGGAGGTGGGTCATGATTTGGCCATTCTATTAAGTTGTTTTAATCCATTCTCATAAATCAATCCCTTTAGCTCCTTCATCATGGTAGTGGCTGTTTTGTGACATCCTCTCATTTTTTGACATGATTCTCATACTGGAATCTCTCAGCTCCAAGCACAACTCTAGGTGAGGATTATGTTTTGGCAAGTACAAAGTCATCAGAATGCCCACAATTTTGCAGATATTAGTACACCGAGGAGTAGACGGCAAAAGTTTCTGAACTGAAAGAAGTAAAGAACATCTCACCCGCAGTATTTTGCTGATCCTTTATCCTATGCAATGCATTTAATACAGAGAGCATCCCCTTACTACCCTATGTGCTATAATATATGGTCTGGCTGGAAAAGACAAAAAAAAAAAGTTAGTCTGTATTAGAGCAGTTAACTTGGCTTCCACAATTCCTCCCCTGCTGCTCTCCAAGTCCCACTTCAGCTGTATTTCACTCCATTAACTTTGGCAATGGGTACTTGCTCTCAATAAATGTGTGTGGGTGTGTATGTGTGTTTGTATTTGAAAAGAGTTTATGCAGACAACTCCAAATAGCTCCAAAAGTGATGGTACAATTAAAGAAACTATTTCCCTGCTGTTGATGGTTATTTTTTTAAAACATCATCTGTCAGCCTAGGCTACTAAGATTGATGTTCTGAATTATTTTTCTTTTTAAACCCGAAAGAAATATCTTCTTCATGTCTCTGCCCTAACTTCATCACTCTTATCCTCGATCTTCCTTATAGTCTGATTGTGAGATTAATTCCCAGAGGGCTATCAACATCCACTGTGAATGTTAAAGAAATGGGTTCAGGCTCAGGTCTTGTAAGGTTCTGAACTCTCTGCAGACTCTTCCAAGCACTTTGAACTGAACTTTTGAATTTTTCTATTAGCTAGTGGAAATGGTAGAATAAGCTCAAACACAGTGACTTCCAACTGTGGTAAGTTTAGCACAAATCTGATCTGCTTAGATGGGGCAAAGGAAAATTTGGGGTTTACCTGGGAAGGTTAGAATAGTCACAGCATGTTTTAGTTTTTGCCAGAAAAAAATTGTATTTTGGACCCAGTCTTAATAAACATACATATAAGTTGAATCAAGTCTCTTTTATACTGACAGATGTATATCATATGATAAGGGTTCAAAAATTTGCTAGAGAGTATCTATGCTCATTACTCAGAAGCTTATTAAATAAAGATCAGTATCTTCGTCAGTGAAATTTTGGGCAATATTGAGAAAACCAACATAATTTATTAAGATGGCATTCATAAAAAATGTCAGGAGTAGGTCTTAGAAGATATTTCTGAAATAATATCCTAAAAAGTTCACTAGAAAAAGAAAAACTATGAATTGATGTTGAAGTCTAAAAATTGGGGAGAGAACCCTTTGATCAGAAAATGCATTTCCTCTATTCAGAAGTTTCTAGGATGTATTTTACAGGGAATAGAACCTCATGTATACACTTGAAAATGAGTGTTTATACTACACATATATCCAGCAACATTTTAGTTACCTTAAGCTCTAACTGCCTGATCATTTATAATGTACACGTTTCAGTGAGGAAGGGTAAAGACCCATAAGAGATGTGATTAAGGTAAAAAGGAGAGACCTGACATTCTGAGAACAAATAAGATTTTTCCTAACTGCAGCTTCTTCAGGTCAAGAATTAGGTGACCTTCGCGGGGGGAGGGGGGGAGGGGGAGTCACTTACACATCTTGAAACTTAGTTGCTTTATGTGTAAAATGTGAGTTTAGAAATTACCTGTGCAGTAGTCTTTTATTTTTTTGCCTTAATATGAAAACTACACCTCTTTCATCAGGTAGCTGTATCTGCACCTTTGGGTTCCAGACAAAGAATCTAATCTAACTGGCCCCATCTGAGTCTCTTTCTAGAGAAGCTTAATTTAAACAGAAATGTACCCAGGTGGCGCTAGTGGTAAAGAACCTGCCTGCCAATGCAGGAGATCTACGAAACCTGGGTTTGATCCCTGAGTCAGGAAGATCCCCTGGAGGAGGGCATGGCAAACCACTCCAGTATTCTTGCCTGGAGAATCCCATGGACAGAGGAGCCTGGTCTGCTTTGCATCCAAAGGTCACAAAGAGTTAGACATGATGGAAGGGACTTGCATGCGCATATAGAAGTAGGAGAGAATCAGCTGAATCACCAGAAGGGGGCGCCCAGAGAGAAGGTCCACAGGCCCACCACAGAGGTCTCGGCCGCTTTCCATCTTCCTGGAACTTTGAGCCTCAGCAGCTCTAAGTTGTGAGCTCCCTCACTAGAGTTCCAATAACCTCCCTTCCTGCTCTTTTAACTTAAATCCAATGAGGGTCCATTTTGGATGTCTCCAACCAAAGCACATTAACTGATGCAATGTGCATCAATTAATTGATTAAATGTCTCCTCTGAAGCAATGAGAATGTTGTTTCCCTTATCCCAGTGGTTCTTTACTTTAGCTGCCTCTGAGACTTAACATGGGGAAAGAGGGGACAAAAACAAATAATATTGGGCTCAAACCCCAGCTATGACCCTTGGTCAAGTCACTTCTGTCAGAACTTTAGTTTTTTCATCTGTTAAATAGGGACCCTAATGTGCACCTTCGAGTGTCAGCAGGATAGTTTACTGAGGCTGGCAACTCTATATTAGGCACTTTTGTTCACCTTTGAGCTCAACTCACAGTAGGCTAATCCCAAAGGATGGGGTTAGTAAAGAGTCAGACCTGAATTTCCATTTCAGATCTACTCTTTCTATGTCTGTGACCCTCAGCAAGTTTCTAAAAACTCCGTAATCTGCAATTTCCACATCTTTTAAAATGGTGATAATAGCCACTCCCTTTTAGTGTTGCTGTGAATGTTAAACTAAATATAAACATGTAGAAACTGATATTCTTACTATTCATAACTACAAATGTTTGTTGAAACAACTGAAAACTGGGTGCCAAGAGTCTATCCCAGCAAATATTTATGAAGCATTTTAATGTGTCAGAACTGTTCTGAACACAATTTCTTTCCTTTTCATTGGAAGGACTGTCTCCACTGATATCCCCCCATCCTGTATATAGACAGTATTGATTATAAACTTTGAAGAAGCAAATGCATACTCTGAATATATCCCCAAATACCTGTACTTCTGTTTTAAATGGCATCTTCCAGATGATCAGTCTTTCCCTTTCACACTCAATTACTTTATTTCTTCCATTGCACTTATCCTTATATGAAATCATATTTGATTGTCTCTATATAAATATATATATGAATATAAATAAAAATATATGTAGAAAGAGACTGACTATACTCTTCTACCAAATTATACTCTCTGTAGTAGAAACAAGGATTATATTTTCTTTGCCTTAAACAGGTTTCATCATATAATAGCTGCTCAATAAATTTTTTAGATGAGTGAATTCATGACTGTATTTTTTTGAGAATGCTTAGTTAACACTTGGCCATTTAACAACAGATTGGGGCTATGAACTACAGATGTTTAAATCATAGTCTTTATAAATTTCTTTCAGAAAGGAAACAGCATAGATGACTTTTCTTGTTTGATGGCATCTGATCAGAACCCAGCAGAAGATACAGGGAACAGACAGGCCCTTGAAGAAAACAAATGTAAGGAATGCGCTAATTAATTATATTTGCCCTGGTGCTGGCGGGCACAGCAGAAGGCGAGTCTGCTGATGATTTGAGAAGAAAATGTGGGGTCCCTGGCTTGATAAAATCTATCTTCATCCTCTCTACAATCCCCATGGGGTTCATTCACTTGGAAGAGTGACATCAGTGCATTCAATTGAAACTACCAGATTCAGGGAAACGAGCACTAGACACAAGTGACAACCACATGTTTCTCCTTAGTGATGGTCCTGGCTGGTGACCAATTCCAGAAAAGCATTCTGCAGGCTGGGAATTTGAAAGGCCAGTGCAGCAACTATCTTTTTTTTTTTTTTTTTTAATGGTTTTCATAACAAATAATAGAACATTGTGAAGAAACACAAGGGAGAAGGATGCCAAGCAGGGCCCCTGCAAATAAAACCAAGAATTCCCAAAGATATTGGGGTTAACAAAGGAAAAATGCAGCCATTGTGAATGCAGTTTGTGTCTAAATCCTCCACCTGGTACATAAGGGGATGCCTTCACTTAGTTGCTGTCCCTGGGCAGAGGTGAGAGGGATGCTGGTAATAACAAAGACAGTCCCCGATGATGGCAAGTCTAATTACAGGAGGAAAAAAAAGTGCAGAGAAAGAAAGAGTTTGGTTTTCCCAAGATGTGACTTTATTACCAGCCTGACACGGCAACTTTAAGGGTCATTTCTTTACGGTCACTAAAATACCAAAATAGTCGGAAAAACAGCACAGAGGCCACAGCCAAAGCCCCTGATGCTTCATTTCTGAAAATGTTTTCCCACAAAGGCAGCTTTTAAAAATTGTTTTTCCCCTTTTAATTAAAGAGCCAATTTTGTTCCTCTGGATATCTGTAAATAGTCAACAGGATAAAAAGAAGAGGGAGGGCAGGAGGATAAAGGTGAAGAAATGAATACACACACAGAGACAAGCAGGAAGAGAGTGAGCAAGAGAGAAAGAAAGAGAATGAATAATCCAGACGTTTAAAGCATTAAGGAAAGAAGATATAATACTATTCTTTGGAAATTAGCAAAATACCTTACCAAGTACATTAATTAGATTTTTCTTGAATGAATCACAATCTTTTGAAAAGATTTAATAGAAATTTTAAATGTCTATTCTCATTAATGTTCTAAAAAGGGAATAATATTATAAAGCTAGGGAAAGTTTTTTTTTCTAAATATTACTATTTTTCCCATAGCATATTTTAGTAAAGACAATTGATGATAACTAAAGTTATAAATGAACTCAATATCATTTTTCTGATTATAAGCTTGTTAATTCCAACAGGATTTATTCTCAAGTAGTTTGAACTTGTAAGGATTTACCATGTACACCATGAATATGTTTAGAAAGAGGAGGGAAACATAGGTGAAACACCTGTCTCTGGAACTAAAAATATCCTCAGAGTAAGTTTCCACTACAGAGCTGCTTGTAAAACAAATTTCTGCATATGAAACCTTGTAATTCCATTCCGTCCTTTATAAAATCTGACACTTTTTCTACTGAGGAAACTTGAAATCACAGAACTTAAAAATCACATTTAATGGTACTTGTAAACCTTTAACTGTTGTACGTAGAATAGCCAAGTGATATTTTTCTCATATGATAGCAATTATCGTCACTAAATTACATAATCTATATAGTTTGACTGTCAGTTCCTGCTTCCATGTTTTTTGTTTGTTTCCACTTTTCCTCCATAAGTGAAAATCTTTAGAGCCTTGCTGTAAAAGGTGTATCATTTCACTGCCTCAGGCAATTGTGGAGGATAGCACTGTTATCAGGAATTTTTTTCTTTTTCCAAGTATCTCAATGAAGTAAATTCTTGAATTTGTTTTCTTCTCTCTCTGATGCTGATATTTCATTTTGCTTCTATAAAATTAGATAACCCATTCTTGCTTTCAAGGTTCTACATATAAAGACCATAGGTTTCCGCTTGCAGATCTTTAGAACATATCTGTACTATAAAGCTGATTCCTGACTGCTCTCCCTCCTTTCATTCTTCTCTCCTCCTTCCATTATTCTGTGCGGTGAAGCTGGAGTAATCTTTTATAAAAGGAAATGAGATCATGTTACCAGGACATTTAAAAGAAGACCTTCCAGTGAGTTCCCCTTGTATCCAGAATAAAATCCAAGTTTATTGCCATGGCCAACAAGACCCCGATTGATCTGCCACTGCAGACTGCCCCGGCCTCTGTCCCCACCACCCATCACTCTCACTGAACTTCCATCAGGCTCCTTTCCTTCTCTGGGCTGGAGCTCTGACTTATGACTGCAATGACTTTTGACCTCCTTTGCCTTTGAGTCTCACTTCAAATGTCACCTCCTCAGAGAGATGTTCCCTGGTTTAACTTCTAAAGTGCTTTCTTCAGTTACTGTGCCCTCCCCTAGTTATTTCCTCCAACTTCACTCTTCACAGTCAGTACTTTTCTTGGTTAGTAATGTGTTTGCTTTATATTTTCTGCCTCCTCCAGCCTACCACTAGAATAAAACTCCAGGAGAGGAAAGATCTCGTCTGTTCTGTTGACTTCTGTATCCTCAGAACCTAGTTCAGTGCTTAACATACAGTAGATACTCAATGAGTAAATGAATGAATTCATTGATGATGAGAGAGCTGGCTTGTCTTTATGAAATTATTGAAATTCCAAAGAGGTAGACTGCTATAAGATAAGACTTCCTGAATCCTGATCAGATTCTACAGATGGAGAGATCTGAAAGGGAAGTTTTTATACTAAAATGATTTAACCTAAATTCTTTGAATAACCTATGGAAGCTTTTTGCTTGTTTGAATTTTCTTGTAACAGAGCTATGTATGTCTGTGGTTTTTACAATGGCAGTATTCTTGACTCCAATAGCTCAAGGGACTCATAGAGCTGGCGATAGAGCTAATTCTAGTCTTATCACTAATCATTAATGGTACTGCACCATTGATGATTACCACTTATCAATTTGTAGCCCAACCCTTTGCAGAGAGCATCATCATGATGTTAATAAACAAAAAATCCCAATGTTATCCAGATATTTCTGGCACAGGTTTTTATTGAGTTAGAATTCAGAGATTAAAAAAGATAGAACCAATAAAGAATAAATTGAAAATTTAAGAGTAATATATATTTTCACTTGGATATATTAAGGTTTTCATGAATTTATTTATACTTTGGGGGAGTTTGAGTGATAGGAATGCATGTTACCCTAATGAGATGACTCATGCTAAACCTTCAGATAGTTTCAGAATGGGAGGCCATTTACCAGAAAGACTTAACTAACTTTTTGTCCTATGTGATTCTTTTTTTTTAGTTGGTCCTCTGGATCTGTATGGAGAAGGAAAGGGCAATGCACTCCAGTGTTCTTGCCTGGAGAATCCCAGGGATGGCAGAGCCTGGTGGGCTGCCATCTATTTGGGCTGTCGCACAGAGTCGGACACGACTGAAGCAACTTAGCAGCAGCAGCAGCTGAATCTGTATCCTTTATAATTAAACTAATCTTAACTATACACTTTCTTGAATTCTGTGAGTTGTTCTAGTGAATTATTAAACTGTAGGGTGTCATGAGAAACATCACATGTTTAAGCCAGCCACTCAGAAGTAGAGATGGTCTGGGTTGTTTGGTGCTCCCCAAAGTGAAACTGGCATCTGATGATGGGACAGTCCTGTGGAGAACTGAGCCTTAACTTGTGAAGTCTGATGCTAACTCTAGTGTCAGGATTGTACCACAGTACACCCAAATGAGGGGATCCAGAGTAATTAACTATTTCCTTAACATTCTAAAACTAATTTAATTTACCAATCTCTTCATTCTTTGTAACTGCAAGTTCAGCATCCTCTCCAGTATTTCTGATGGCTCATGGAGAGCTACTCATGATTGTTCAACTTGAACTCATTTTCCTTGATCAATTTTTATTCTTTTGTCCACTCAGCAACTTCAACTGAAGACTTGACAAGGATTAGACACTGTGCTGGATCCTGGGTATTAGGGCGTATCACTGAATAAGACAGAAATCGTCCCTGTTTTAATGGCACTCACAGTCTATTAGCATAGACCAAGATACTCCAAGGAACAGACAATCATGTGAGTGATCATAAACTGTGTCCCTTTATCCTTCTTTATGTCTTTCCCTTTCCTCAACAACTCACTCCAAACAATAGTTAATAGCTCTTTCTCTTTTATTTCCCAAGTTGCCCCTAATAGATTCTTACAGACTTTTTCTGTTGGTTTGGGAATTAATGTAGGGAAAATACTGCATTGAGTTAGAAACAATTTAACCTAACTATCAGGCATCATGTTTCTAAAATTCCTAATCCCTGCTACCAGAAGTCCATCGAGGGCTGTCTTTCTCAAGTCCCTACCAGGTCACCAAGTTGCTGTGCCCTCTTTCTCCTTTCTCCTCCTCATTTAACTCAAGAATCACTGCTGGCTTATTCTGAAAAGCCCCCTGACGGCTCAGTCTCCTTCTTTCAGACAATCCCCAAAGAATGTGGCTACCTGCTCATGACAAAGAGTTGCACTAAAGTATGTCCCTACATAAATAGCACTCTTCTTTTGTTAGGTCCCAGCCCCTCCACCATCAGATGCAAAATGTCTTCAGGGTAAAATATAACATTGGTGTACCTGAAATGTAGTACAAATATTAATGCTAACCTTTTCTTAAACACTTTTCCTTTCCTATCGCATTATTCTCTTTCTTTTTGTAGAGTTTGAGTATTTAAGATTGCTCAGAATATGTTTAGATTGATATTTAGTTTACTTTTATTACTAGAAGTGTAAGTAATGATATGGGTAAAAATTATGGATTTTATCTTGTTTTTCTCTTTATTAATGTAGGTTATTTTACTACTTATCTGTATTTATACCTATCTTTATATTTTGAGAATATGTATGCCTGTATGTGTATGTATGTATACATATACATACATGTGTATACATATACATACATATGTATACATACATCAGATCAGATCAGATCAGATCAGTCGCTCAGTCATGTCCGACTCTTTGCGACCCCATGAATTGCAGCATGCCAGGCCTCCCTGTCCATCACCAACTCCCGGAGTTCACTGAGACATAGTTACATATAATCATATTATGCTATGAAATTTTGATATTATGCTATAGAAAGATTGATATTGAAAAAACAAAACAGAAAGGCCTTTAAGCATAACTTCGTTTCATTCTTTTCTTCACTTAGGCATCAGTTATTTCTATACGTAAAATCATTTAAACCATATTTTTTCTTAAAATGGCAAGTAAATAAATTATTTGAATATTTATCTTATGCAGAAATAAATGGTTACATTCCTTACTTGACTAATTAATTTTGTATAATGCAGTCTTAGTGCCTTAATATTCCTTCTACCAAGTACACTTCTATTGAGATGACGTCAAAGGACTTTGCAGCGTGGACAGACCCATAAATCTACCTAGTTTCATACTGAGATGAAGATCTCTAAACTCAAATTCGGTATAGGTCATAAGCAGTGCAATGAATCACATTCTCCAAAGGCATTTGACCTGACTGCAAATTATTTCCATGTTTTGTAGATGCAACAGACTGTACAAGGAAACTTTGTCCCTTTTGCCTAGAATCCCTGGGAAATGCTATGTGCAGCCTGTAGGTAACACTGGATCATAACTTGGGTATCATTTCCTGGACTACAATGCATTCACTTTTATCTGAGTACATTCAGCTTGAAGAAGCATTTTTTAAGTGCCTACTGTATGCCAGGCACCTCAGCAGTAGAACTGAGAGGAGAAAACCTCTTTGGCTCTGGTAGCCAGTTGAAAACAACAACCGAAAAACACAGACAAAACCTCACATTTAGAGATTTTCTTGTCTTTTGTTGAAAATGGTTCATTGCAGTTCCTCCTCAATGTAATATTCCAACACAGTTGGTTGCCAGACACTACTTAGCTATAATCATACAGAGCAAATAATTTTTAGAGCTATGAGTTTCCTGTTTTTAAAGAAAACACAGAGCATTTAGGAGGAGAGGAACAGATTTGGCATTAGTTAAGGCTTTAGTGCCAAAAAATGAAATAAACTAGACCAAAATAAACCACTATAAAATCTGCCTGTCAAAATAGGAGTTATGTCTGTGCTCAGTAGATGTAGAGTATAGAACTAGCCTTTGAATGTTTTCTCCTACATGGACCTCCCCAAAGCTGCAAACAGCTGTGGAGACAGAGCAGAATGAATTTGGTGGGGGAGTCATCAAATCTTTGCAAAAGAGTTTTGATTTATTAAGACTAAATTATAGCTATATCTGATTTTCTCACTAATGTACAAATGGGGACAAGATGTCATTTTCCCAACACTTTATTTCCATTTATGTACATTAAATGCACTTTAAGGCAGAGAATCTCTAAGTGAGAGAATACGTCTTTCTAACTTTGGCATGTAATTGTTTAGAGTCAGTTAAAGTACACATTGGATGGTGAAAAAATTAAGCTAGTATTCCATTTCTATGAAATTAATTTTTATTTATCTCAAAATAAACCAATTAATGGGTGAAAAGAGATTTAGAAAAGGTAGTGTTGATTTGAGCAACTTTTCTGAAGGTATCCAAAGATGAAGGAGAAATCCCATCCTGCTTTGGTTCTATACTCTGAGGTGAATGCCCCGACATGTTTGCAACTTAAACACAATGTGAAAAAAGAAGTATAATTGGATTCTAATTCTGTTTGAGCCATTAGCTAGCTGGGTCACCTCTAGTAAGTTCCTTTTCTCACTGTTCTCATTTTGACTTTTTTGCACTTTTCTCCCTTTGACTTTATCTTTTTTACTGAAGTATAATTGATACACAATGTTACGTTAATTTCAGGTATCCAACATAGCAGTCCAGCATTATGCACATGATAATCACTATAGTAAATCTAGTTACCATCTATCCTTTTAAAGTTATTTCAATATTGTTGACTATATTCTCTATTGTGTATATTATATCCTCATGGCTCATTTATTTTAAACTGGAAGTTTTGTGCCTCTAACTCCCTTTACCTATTTCACCCATCACTCCCGACTCTCTCCTCTCTGCTAACTACCTGTTCATTCTCTGCATCTATGAACCCATTTCTGTTTTGTTTTGTAGATTCAGCATATAAATGAAATCATACATTATGCGTCTCTCTTTGTGTAACTTATTTCCCTTAGTATAATATTTTCTAGGTCCACCCACGTTGTCACAGATTGCAAGATTTTTTTTCTTTATAGCTGAGTCATTTTCCATTGTATATCTGTACCATATCTTCTTTACTCATTCATCTAATGATAGACACAGGTTGCTTCCATATCTTAGCTATTGTGAATAGTGCTGCAATGAACAGATGTGTGCATAATCATTTCAAATTAGTGTTGTTATCTTTTTTGTGAAAATACCCAGATGTGGAATTGTTGGATAATACAGTAGTTTTAATTTAGTTTTTGGAGAAATCTCCATACATTTTTCCATAGTGGCCATATTAGTTTACATTCCCACCAATAGTGAACAATGGTTCACTTGTTTCCAAATCCTTGCCAACACTTTGTGTTTTGATAATAGCCATTCTGACAGGTGTGAGGTAATAGCTCATTTTAGTTTTGATGGGCATTTCCCTGATGATTAGTGATGCTGAGCACCTTTTCATGCACCTGCCGTTCATCTGTGTTCTTTGGGAAAATGTGTGTTTAGGTTCTTTGCCTATTTTTAAATCAGGTTTTTATTTTTTTGAGTAAGTTCTTATACATGTCTGGGCTTCAGATTCTTTGAAAATAAAGGGGGTGAGTACGTTGTTTTCAGTTGTGGTTCAGAGGGTCCAAGAAGCATTTTCATGAAGGTTATAGAGCCTGGGCTAGCAGGCAGGGTTTCCCCAATCCTGTCTCAACCAAGCAACTCTGCTTCTCTTGGAATCATTTATCTTCCTTCCAAATAAGATTTTGTTTGGCAAGAACTCTGACACTAAAATCAATTAGAATATCTTTTTCCTCTTAAAGTTTATGGCCTTTTCTTTATGGTCTCTAGCTCCTTTATCCACTGTAAGCTACTAGTTCCCAAGCAATTCATCTTCCTCTTTTCTGGCAAAGGACTAGTGCAGGGTAAAATTAAACTGAGTAGGTGGGTTTCCCTTAAGATGTGTTCCAGATTTCACTTGTGCAGGAAGTCAGGAGAGCTGCACAACCCTTGGAAAGGAGTTGTTAAATGCAATAAGACAGTTTTAGAGATTTTTATAGTGGCTTATTTTAGTCTACATTAGTAATTCATTTTTGGCATATCAGCCCCCACTAATGTCAAGTTGTGCTCTGGGACTTTTGCAAAATAGATCACACTTATGCATATTTTCCAGCTTTCAAAGCGATACAGAACATTTGTGCAGGCTTTTGTCCAGTACTACACATAGTTGAAAAGATATTTTTCGCTGTCTTAAGTAATATTAACTATCTCTTCATTGCCAAATCTAGGGCCTATTTTCAGTTCCAACTTCTTCCAATTTTCTAAGACATATGTCAATGATGGCTTTCGTTTATTGATATAACTCGTCTCATGTCTACTGTTATTATTGGTTCCTAATCTTCATTTCTCATGACTGCTTCTTTTGCTTTCAGTTTGAATATTAATAGATGCTTGGAATTATTTCTTCTTGCTATGCTTGGATCACAGATATATGCCTAACCTGTGGTCCCTAGTAACTACTAATTCCTTGCATGACCTGATGTCCGTGTAGGTAATGCCCACATTTTCACTCTAGCCTTATCTTCTTACCTAGATTCTAAATGCCTGTATCTTTTTGCTTCCATGGTATTTTTTATACATGTTACATCAGCACCTCAATTTCACCTGCTCCAGCTAAATTCAGCTTTCCCTACTCCCCAACCTCATGATCGTTCTTTCTGTCTGATCTAGTCTATTATAATCAGTCAGTGACACAATAGGTTTTCTATGCCTTTTTTTCCTAGAAAAGCAGTTTTTAGATGGCTCTCCCCCAAAACTATTACATATCTTCTACAAATCTACTGGAATGGGATAATAAAGGTGCTAGAGAAACAGTTCCAATGAAAGCAATGGTTGCAGGCTCCTTATTGGCTAACATTTTCATGTTTCTTCCTTATCCTTGGTATTGGAGGAAAGTTTGGAATCTGCTGCCTTAAAATTCATAGTTGACCATTTCCTTTATTTTATTTTTCTACTTTGTGACTAAGCTTTATCTTTTTTCTCATTATAATCTCAACAGGACTTCTTTTCAATTCACATTCTCCATCCATACTCTTCAATAGTAGACTTTTTCTCTACATTGCTGTTGCACTTCATTTATGCTATGCTGTTCTTAGTCAGTCTTGTCTGACTCTTTGTGACCCCATGGACTGCAGCACACCAGGCTTCCCTGTCCTCCACTATCTCCCAGAGTATGCTCAAGTACATGTCCACTGAGTTGGTGATGCTATCCATCCCTTTTGTTGTTTTTCTGTTGCTAGGTCATGCTTGACTCTTCGCAACCCCATGGATTGCAGCATGCTAGGCTTCTCTGTCCTGCACTATCTCCTGGAGATTAACCAAGCTCATGTCCCTTGAGTCGGTGATGCCATCCAACCATATTGTCCTCTGTATCTCCTTCTCCTCCTGCCTTCAATGTTTCCCAGCATCAGAGTATTTTCTAATGAGTTGGCTCTTTGTATCAGGTGGCCAAAATACTGGAGCATCAGCTTAGGCATCAGTCATTCTAATGAATATTCAGGATTGATTACCTTTAGGATTGACTGGTTTGATCGCATTCAGTCCAAGGGACTCTCAGGAATCTTCTCCAACACCACAGCTCAAAAGTATCATGCTATCTAGGTTTGTCATAGTTTTTATTCCAAGGAACAAGAGTCTTTTAATTTCATCTCTGCAGTCACCATCTGCAGTGTTTTGGAGCCCACAAAAATAGTCTGTCACTGTTTCCATTGTTTCCCCATCCATTTGCCAGGAAGTGATGGGACTGGATGCCATGATCTTCATTTTTTGAATGTTGAGTTTTAGGCCAGCTTTACACTCTCCTCTTTCATCGTCATCAAGAGGCTCTTGAGTTTCTCTTCACTTTCTGCCGTATGGTGGTGTCATCTGCATATATGAGGTTATAGATATTTCCCAGCAATCTTGATTCCAGCTTGTGCTTCATCCAGCCTGGCATTATGATGTACTCTGCAAATAAGTTAAATAAGCAGGGTGACAATATACAGCCTTAATATACTCCTTTCCCAATTTGGAACCAATCCGTTGATCCATGTCAGTTCTAACTGTTGCTTCTTGACCTGTGTACAGGTTTTTCAGGAGGCAGGTAAGGTTGTCTGGTATTCCCATCTCTTGAAGAATTTTCCACAGTTTGTTGTGATCCACACAGTCAAAAGCTTTGGTATAGTCAAAGAAGTAGAAGTAGAATTAGATGTTTTCCTGGAACTCTCTTGCTTTTTCTATGATCCAACGGATGTTGGCAATTTGATCTCTGGTTTCTCTGCCTTTTCTAAACCCAGCTTGAATAGCTGGAAGTTCTCAGTTTATGTGCTATTGAAGCCTGGCTTGGAGAATTTTGAATATTACTTTGCCAGCGTGTGAGATGAGTGCAATTGTGTGGTAGTTTGAACATGCTTTGGCATTGCCTTTCTTTGGGATTGGAATGATAAGTCACCTTTTCTAGTCCTGTGGCCACTGCTGAGTTTTCCATATTTGCTGACATACTGAATGAAGCACTTTAATAACATCATATTTTAGTATTTGAAATAGCTCACCTGGAATTCCATCACCTCCACTAGCTTTGTTCATAGTGATGCTTCCTAAGGCCCACTTGACTTTGTACTCCAAATATCTGGCTGGAGGTGAGTGATCACACAATCATGGTTCAGTTCAGTTCAGTCGCTCAGTCGTGTCTGACTCTTTGCGACCCCATGAATTGCAGCACGCCAGGCCTCCCTGTCCATCACCACCTCCCGGAGTTCACTCAAACTCACGTCCATCGAGTCGGTGATTCCATCCAGCCATCTCATCCTCTGTCGTCCCCTTCTCCTCCTGCCCCCAATCCCTCCCAGCATCAGAGTCTTTTCCAATGAGTCAACTCTTTGCATGAGGTGGCCAAGGTACTGGAGTTTCAGCTTTAGCATCATTCCTTCCAAAGAAATCCCAGGGCTGATCTCCTTCAGAATGGACTGGTTGGATCTCCTTGCAGCTAAGGGACTCTCAAGAGCCTCCTCCAACACCACAATCGTGGTTATGAGTCATTAATTTTTTGTATAGTTTTCCTGTGTATTCTTGCCACCTCTTCTTAATATCTTCAGCTTCTGTTAGGTCCATAGTGTTTCTGTCCTTAATTGTGCCCACCTTTGCATGAAATGTTCCCTTGGTATCTCTAATTTTCTTGAAGAAATCTCTAGTCTTTCCCATTCTGTTGTTTTCCTCTATTTCTTTGCATTGTTCAATTAGGAGGCTTTCTTATCTCTCCTTGCTATTCTTTGGAACTCTCTATGTAGATGGGTACATCTTTCCTTTTCTCCTTTGCTTTTTGCTTCTCTTTCTTTTCTCAGATATTTGTAAGGCCTCTTTAGACAATCATTTTGCCTTTTTGCATTTCTTTTTCCTGGAGATAGTTTTTATCACTGCCTCCTGTACAATGTCACGAACCTCTGTCCTTAGTTCTTCAGGCACTCTATCAGATCTAATCCCTTGAATCTATTTATGACTTCCACTGTATAATTGTAAGGGATTTAATTTAGGTCATACTTGAATGATCTAGTGGTTTTCCCTACTTTCACCAATTTAAATTTGAATTTGGCAATAAGGATTTCATGATCTGAGCCACAGTCAGCTCCTGGTCTTGTTTTTGCTGACTGTATAGAGCTTCTCCATCTTTGGCTGCAAAGAATATAATCAATCTGATTTCAGTGTCGACCATCTGGTGATGTCCATGTGTAGAGTCATCTCTTGTGTTGTTGGAAGAGAGTGTTTGCTATGACCAGTGAGTTCTCTTGGCTAAACTCTGTTAGCCTTTTCTCTGCTTCATTTTGTACGCCAAGGCCAAACTTGCCTGTTATTCCAGGTGTTTCTTGACTTCCTACTTTGCATTCCAGTCCCCTTTGATGCAGAGAAGGCAATGATACCCCACTCCAGTACTTTTGCCTGGAAAATCCCATGGATGGAGGAGCCTGGTAGGCTGCAGTCCATGGGGTCGCTAAGAGTTGGACATGACTGGGTGACTTCACTTTCACTTTTCCCTTTCATGCATTGGAGAAGGAAATGGCAACCCACTCCAGTGTTCTTGTCTGGAGAATCCCAGGGACGGGGGAGTCTGGTGGGCTGCTGTCTATGGGGTCTCACAGAGTCGGACATGACTGAAGTGACTTAGCAGCAGCAGCAGCAGCAGCAGCCCCTTTAATGAAAAGTACTTTTTTTTTTTTTTTTTTTGGTATTAAAGTTCTAGAGGATCTTGTAGGTCATCATAGAACTGTTCAATTTCAACTTCTTTGGCATTAGTGGTTGGATAGACTTGGATTACTGTGATATTGAATGGTTTGCTTTGGAACTAAACAGAGATCGTTCTGTCATTTTTGAGATTACACCCAAGTAATGCGTTTTGGAGTCTTTGTTTGACCATGAGGGCTACTCCATTTCTTCTAAGGGATTCTTGCTGAGAGTAGTAGATACAATGGTAATCTGCATTAAATTTGCCCTTTTGGTCCATTTTATTTCACTGATTCCTAAAATGTAGATGTTCACTCTTGCCATCTCCTGTTTGACCCCTTCCAATTTACCTTGATTCATGGGCCTAACATTCCAGGTTCCTATGCAATATTACTCTTTACAGCATTGGGTTTCACTTTCACCACCAGACACATCCACAACTGGACATTGTTTCCACTTTGGCTCAGCCTCTTCATTCCTTCTGGAGCTATTTCTCCATTCTATTCCAGTAGCATAATGGGTACATAACTGACTTAGGGAGTTCATCTTTCAGTGTCATACCTTTTTGCATTTTCATACTGTTTATGGGCTTCTTGAGGCAAGAATGCTGAGGTAGTTTGCCACTTCCTTCTCCAGTGGACCACATTTTGTCAGAACTCTCCACCATGACCCATCTGTCTTGGGTGGCCCTGCATAGTGTGGCTCATAGTTTCATTGAGACATTTTGTGATCCAGGTAGTCAGTTTGGTTAGTTTTCTGTGATTCTGGTTTTCATTCTGTCTGTCCTCTGATGGATGAGGATAAGAGGCTTGTGGAAGCTTCCTTGTGGGAGGGACTGGCTGTGGGTAAAACTGGTTCTTGCTCTGGTGGGAAGGGCCATGCTCAGTAAATCTTTAATCCAAATTTCTGCTGATGGGTGAGGCTGTGTTCCCTCCCTGTAGTTTGGTCTGAGGCCAAACTATGGTAGGGGTAATATGGTAATGGCGACCTCCTTCAAAAGGACTTATGTCAGCATGCCATGGCTTCCAGGACTGTTGTAGACAGTGCCCCAAACCTTCAGGCCACTGTTGACCCACACCCACTGGAGACGCCTGGACACTCACAGACAAGTCTGATTCAGTCTCTTGTAGGGTCACTGCTCCTTTCTCCTGGATCCTGGTGGACACAAGCTTTTGTTGTACCCTCCAAGAGTCTGTTTCCTTGGGGGTTCTCAGTCCTTTTGCCAGATCCCCAGGTTGGGAAATCTGTTGTGGGCCCTAGAACTTTTGCAACAGTGCAAGAACTTCTTTGGTATAATTGTTCTCCATTTTGTGGAGAAAATCCATCCATTTACCTAGAGTATTTATTGAGCCTACCATATGCCAGGCACAGCTTTAAGCATTACACAGAACTATTAATACGTATAACTACAGTTGGTCCTTGAACAATGCAGGGGGTTGGGAACACTGACCCTCAATGCAGTCAAAAATACACATAAAACTTATAATCTCCCCTGTGTTTCCATGGTTCCTTGCATATCCCAGGTTCTGCAACCATAGGTTCATCCAGGCTTCAACCAATCTCAGATGATGTAGCACTATAATATTTATTACAGAAAAATTTCTGCCTATAGATGGACCAGTACAGTTTAAATACATGTTGTTCAATGGTCAATGTATAACCTTAGTTAAGGCAAATAAAGTTTCTGCCTCCATAATGCTATTTTGGGCTCTTTAAGTGTAACAAACCTTGGAACAAAGAAAATGTACTTTTAACACTTGCTAATGAATTGAACAGAAACTGATTAAATATTTGTCTTTCTGCTTTTCTAAAATGAGAGTTCTAATTTTCTTTCTATGCACCTCTCTATTCTGGCTAGTTGAATGTAAGGCAGTGGTTCCTGACAGTGGTTAACTTTGCTCTCCCTTCCCCTACCCCGGGACTTTGGCAATGTCTGGTCTGGAGACATTTTTTTGCTACAAACTGAAGCAGAGGTAGGGAGTGCTACTGGCATCTAGTGGGTAGAGACCAGGGATACTGCTTAACATCCTTCAAAGCACAGGACAACCCCTGAGAATAAAAAAGGATTCAACTGAGAATGTCAATAGTACCAAGATTAAACAAACTAAGCAGTTTGATTCATTTATTAGGTGTTCTTAATTTTTTTAACCATAAATTGTGGAATGGTTTGATTAAACAATGAAACTTCTTTACTCTTATATCGAAGCACCGATCAGGCTACTGTTGATCAAACATAAGAAAATGACACCTTAGATGCTTCAAAAGTATCATAAATGCCTGACAAAACTGGCCTAAGTAATAAGAAGATGTATTTTTCCCTACTTTAAGCAGCCCAAAGGGTAAAATGGCTCCAATATTGGACAACTTAGTAGCATAACATTGAAATCAAAGGCTTAGAGTTTTCCTCATTTTGTTCTATTAATATATTCCTTTGTCGTCAAATGGCTTTCCTCTTGACTGAAAGATATCTGCTAGGATTCCAAGCATCCCACATAGATACAAGAAACTGTTCACTGAAGGAAGTGGGGCTTTTTCCTCCTGTGCACATCTATGTAAGAGCAAAAAAAAAAAAAGTTTTCAAAAGATCTGCTCTCTTGTCCCATTGTGAAGAAATGAGTCCCATACTCATCTTTGACTAAACTTAGGCACAGAGAATGAAAAACCTGATTGGCTCAGACTAATTAGAATTTATTCATAAGTCATATGGGAGATGGGTAGACACTTGAATAAAGTTGCGATTCTGGCAGCAAAGAAGGGGAAGCAAGGCTACTGACAAGGTGATTACAAATGGGCACCCATTTCAACTCTGAGATATATAGTTAGGGACTTGACAATTCATTGCCATTGTAAGTCCTATTGTACTTCTCAGAAGAACAAAGATATTAACCTTGGAGGTTTGGCTCCATACTACACTGGATAATTGCCTTCTGTTTCTAAAGTTTAAAGTAGAGAAACGACTTCTTTTTTCTTCTCAAAATGTGTGGGAACATATTTCTACTTTAGAAGTGCTATCAGAACTGGGACAAGGGTTAAGGTGAATGGACCACCTAGGGTGCAAAACTTAAGCAGGTCCTCACTGAATTTGTAGGAGGGCCCCTTTAAATGTGTGTCCCAGATGCCTAGTCAGGCCTTGTGACTGTCTTAGTCAGGCCTTGTGACTGTCTTACAATGTGAGCTTCACACACAACAGACAGAGCTTCTGACTATTTCAGAGAAGACTCAAGACAATTGTCATTCTGTCTGCTGGACCACAGGTTTGTTTTTTTTTTCTTTAAGACATCTTGAAAATAATTCACTGCTTATGGACAGACAATCCTCCCCATTGGGTATATACCAAAATATGGCAACAGTTTTTTGAGCCAGTGAAACTTGGTTATAAAATGATTTTAAAAATACTTTTCCCTTGAAGTCTTGACATGATCAGCACTGGGCGTGACCCAACGATGGAATGAACAACATGAACGGATGACTGTTTCCTTAGCAACAAGAACCATGCTTCCTTTGAAACGAGAAACCAAAAGAAACTGTGCCCCTATAATTTTCTTTCCTCCAGTTTAGTGATTTCAAAAGTAGTGGCATAAAATTTTAATATCTATTCAACCAATAAATAATGTAACACAATTAATCTATTAATACCTCAGCTCTGGCTGCACATAAGAATTATCTAAACAGCTTTTAGTAAACAAAGATGTTTGGGCTCTGATAGCATACAATTCAGTTGTGTTCATCTAGCACCAGCATTTTTTAAGAGTGTCCCCCAGGTGATTCAAACATGCAGCCAGGATTGAGATCCATAGCCCTGAGAAAATTTATGACATTGATAAATCAGCTAAACAATTTGAATTACATCAGTTGAAGATTAGAGTTTATAGAAAATTTCAGAGGGTGTAGTTCAAATTCTTCCCTGATTTACTGGTTTTCAGGCTAAGGTTTCAACAAACTAATAAATCAAGGTCCCCCAATTAGTCAATCTCTAAGTCTCTCTTGGGTTTTGGGTAAAGAGCTGATGAGAGGACTATAACTGCCATCAAAGCTACCTAAAATCTGCTTCCCCACAGCCTCCAGGAATTAAGTCTAGGAGAGTAACAAACTGAGAACCTTCTGCCTTAGCTATGCCTCAACTGGACATGCAGCCCCAGGGAACTCTGAGAAGAGCTGGCCTCTATGACCTGCTCAGAGCCTTCCTGCCAAAGCTGAAGCTCAGGGAGACTTGCCTACCATCATATTCCAGGAAGTGTGGAAAAGACTTAGTTTTCCAGTCCACCAGAGTTTGGGCAACAACTTGGATGGACAAGACTCTAATTCTCAAACTTGTTTATTTTTTTTGAATACTTGTCAAGTAATAAAAGACAAAAAAAAAAATATTATCTGTTTCAGTTCAGATGCCCAAATATTAGAAAGCTGTTCTTTTATAGGCGACTTTCCCTGGTGGGAAGATCCCTTGGAGAAGGAAAAAGCTACCCATTTCAGTATTATGGCCTGGAGAATTCCATGGGCTGTATAGTCCATGGGGTTGCAAAGAGTCGGCCATGACGGAGCAACTTTCACTTTCTTTCTTTACAATTATTAATTTATCTATTTTCCTTTTCCACAGAGTTTCATAAAGTATCTAAGTGCCAGGGCTGTGTTAATAGATGAGGCTCAGAATATAAATAATGCATCGTTTTTACTTGTAAAGCACCACAAAATCTAGGTAAGGATGCAGACTGGTACATAGCTTGACACATGTGTGATAGAGGTCAGTCAAGGAAGCTATTAGAATTTCAAGAAATAACATATCAACTGAAATTGGAGGCTGGAACTGGAAAACAACTAAAGCTAAAAAAATGTGGTAGGAAAGATTACTAATTTCATCTACTATTAGTAGGTAAGCTACTTGGTAAGTGAAAAAAAATGAATGTTACATGCCAATGGAGAACACTTTTCATTTAATTAGTCCAACAAATATTTATTAAGAATAAAGTATTAAGAAAAGTGTGAGCAAGGGGATAAAGTAGCTGACATGGGGGCTTAGTTCCTGATTTTTAACTTGAAATTGGGTACAGTAGGGCAGGAAGAAGTAAATAATAACAAGACAATAAAATAATATTGATAAAAATAACTTTTAGGTGCTTTAGACACTTCCTACCAAATTTTGGTTCATGAAATAGCAAAATTGATCTCATCAGAGAACTTGTCAGAAATGCGAGTCTTGTCCCAGACCCAATCAGTTAGAATCTTCATTTTAACAGGATTCCCAGAAGTGTGTGCACACTGACGTTTGAGAGGCAGTGATCTATAACATGCTAAATTTCATGGAAAACCTCCTAAAAATTGCACAGCCTTATGAAGGAAGTAGCAATTTGTACCTCCCTTTGATACCTGAAAAACTTGAAGCTTAGGTAAGTAATTTGTCCACAGTAACACAGGTATCAAAAAGGTGAGCTATTTGAATCACAGTAGGTTGGCTTTCAATCCCATGCTCTGTGTATCTACAAATAAAATAATACTTTAAAAAATAATAAGAGCTAACCCAAGACATAGCTTGGTAACTTGGAAGCTGGCTTGGCAGCACGCCAATTTGTTGAGTTAGTCCCAGTTAGAAACATCTTGAAATGGCCACTTAAAATTCTATCTTCTTCCAGGATGAAGGTGGAAAAAGGAAGAAACAACCACGTCACAAAGGAAAAAAACCTCAAATGATTCCTCAACTAGTTTCAATCAGCTAAGGAATAATTTCTCCTGGCTAAAAAGCAAAACAAAGTAGTTTTCAGAAATGTCTTTTTTAGTTAATGGTACAACCTTAAATTTAGTTTTTCTAAGGTCTTTTCAAATTCAAGAGGTGACATGCAGGAAAAGTATGTCAAATTCACTCCTTTGCTTTTATAAAGACAAGGCAGCCCTCACCTAGCCTGGATGACTGTTTTCAAGTTCATTTCTAAAAACAACTTAAAAGAAAGATGACTGTAATCACAGAAGAGATGTGGTGAAATTCCATAATGAAAGAACATGTTTTATCTGCCTCAGATTCTGAGGAAGTGAACCTGGATAATTCAAACAATTGCTTTTGAGGCTACACTGTCCAATTCTACACACCAAGTGTAATAGAGGGGTTTTTCCATTATAATCACAATCTACTATTAATGTCTCTTCCATCTTGGTTTGTTAGTACCATTGATAAGGTTGTAGCTGAATATTTCTTTTAACAGAGATTCAAAAGGGTTTGATTTGCAAAAGTGTCTCAATAGTTTCTGATCACATTAAATTGTTTTACTTTTTCAGGGGTTAAAAGGGCCACTTGTATTTTTTAATATGGCTGAGGAGGGTAGGGGGGGGAATCTTGTAGGTGGTTGATGATATAATTGCCTGAAACTTTCCTGTGCTTTTAAGGGTACAACTAACAGTAGAATGGCAATGCAGAAATGTTCATTGTAGCACTGTTTACAATAGTCAAGACATGGAAGCAACCTAAATGTCCACTGATAGATGACTGGATAAAGAAGATGTGGTGCATGTATACAGCAGAATATGTTACTCAGCCATTGAGAATGAAATGATGCCATTTCTCAGTAACATGTTTGGAACTGGAAATCACCATACTAAGTGAAGTCAGATAAAGACATATATCATATATCACTTATAGCCTGAATCTAAAAAAATGATACAAATGAACTTATATAGAAAAAAGAAACAGACTCATAGACTTAGAAAACAAACTTATAGCTACCAAATGAAGGTGGATTTGAATTTGGGACTGATATATATATACACTACTATATTGAAAATAGATAACCAACAAGGACCTACTGTATAGCACAGGGAACTCTGCTCAATATTCTATAATACCCCAGTTTGGAAAATTTTGGAAAAGAATACATACATGTATATGTATAACTGAATTACTTTGCTGTACATCTGAAACTAACATAACATGGTTAGTCAACTATATCCCAATATAAAATAAAAATTAAAAAATATTATAAAACTATACTAAGAAGAAACAAAAACACAAGTTAATGTTAAGAATATATCATTTTCATGAACCAGTCTACTCGATATTGAAATATGCCCAGTAACCTGATCTGGCCAAGAGGTCAAATACTTTCTTAATTAAAACTCAAAATAGCAATGCAGAGATATCAAGTTTTCAGTAAGTGGTTTGCTGGGGAAATTATGAAAAAGTGCAGAGCTTTAAAATTTGTATTTTCTTTTGTACATAAAATAGAATATGGAAGGCTTCAAAAAAGATATACTAATGGAATATATATAGGGAGAAGGCAATGGCAACTCACTCCAGTACTCTTGCCTGGAAAATCCCATGGATGGAGGGGCCTGGTGGGCTGCAGTCCATGGGGTTGCTAGGAGTCAGACACGACTGAGAGACTTCACTTTATTTTTTCCCCTTCCTGCATTGGAGAAGGAAATGGCAACCCACTCCAGTGTTCTTGCCTGGAGAACCCCAGGGACTGGGGAGCCTGGTGGGCTGTCGTCTATGGGGTCGCACAGAGTCGGACATAACTGAAGCAACTTAGCAGCAATGGTATATAGCAAGTTTGGCAAACTTGTACCATTGTAGGGGGTATGGTAGGTTATGTTGATGATTTCAAGCTGTTTCTAACAATGAGGATAGAGAAGGTTAGACCTCAGGCATCATTTAGTGATTTGTCACTATATGCAATTGTGATTTGGGGGTGGGGATCACTACGAACAAAGCTAGTGGAGGTGATGAAATTCCAGTTAAACTATTCCAAATCCTGAAAGATGATGCTGTGAAAGTGCTGCACTCAATATGCCAGCAAATTTGGAAAACTCAGCAGTGGCCACAGGACTGGAAAAGCTCAGTTTTCATTCCAATCCCAAAGAAAGGCAATGCCAAAGAATGCTCAAACTACCACACAATTGCACTCATCTCACACGCTAGTAAAGTAATGCTCAAAATTCTCCAAGCCAGGCTTCAGCAATATGTGAACCATGAACTTCCTGATGTTCAAGCTGGTTTTAGAAAAGGCAGAGGAACCAGAGATCAAATTGCCAACATCTGCTGGATTATGGAAAAAGCAAGAGAGTTCCAGAAAAACATCTATTTCTGCTTTATTGACTATGCCAAAGCCTTTGACTGTGTGGATCACAATAAACTGTGGAAAATTCTGAAAGAGATGGGAATACCAGACCACCTGATCTGCCTCTTGAGAAATTTGTATGCAGGTCAGGAAGCAACAGTTAGAACTGGACATGGAACAACAGACTGGTTCCAAATAGGAAAAGGAGTTCGTCAAGGCTGTATATTGTCACCCTGTTTATTTAACTTGTATGCAGAGTACATCATGAGAAATGCTGGACTGGAAGAAACACAAACTGGAATCAAGATTGCCGGGAGAAATATCAATAACCTCAGATATGCAGATGACACCACCCTTATGGCAGAAAGTGAAGAGGAACTCAAAAGCCTCTTGATGAAGGTGAAAGTGGAGAGTGAAAAAGTTGGCTTAGAGCTCAACATTCAGAAAATGAAGATCATGGCATCCGGTCCCACCACTTCATGGGAAATAGATGGGGAAACAGTGGAAACAGTGTCAGACTTTATTTTTTGGACCTCCAAAATCACTACAGATGGTGACTGCAGCCATGAAATTAAAAGACGCTTACTCCTTGGAAGGAAAGGTTATGACCAAGCTAGATAGCATATTCAAAAGCAGAGACATTACTTTGCCAACAAAGGTTCGTCTAGTCAAGGCTATGGTTTTTCCTGTGGTCATGTATGGATTGTGAGAGTTGGACTGTGAAGAAGGCTGAGCGCCGAAGAATTGATGCCTTTGAACTGTGGTGTTGGAGAAGACTCTTGAGAGTCCCTTGAACTGCAAGGAGATCCAACCAGTCCATTCTAAAGGAGATCAGCCCTGGGATTTCTTTGGAAGGAATGATGCTAAAGCTGAAACTCCAATACTTTGGCCACCTCATGCGAAGAGTTGACTCATTGGAAAAGACTCTGATGCTGGGAGGGATTGGGGGCAGGAGGGGAAGGGGACGACAGAGGATGAGATGGCTGGATGGCATCACTGACTCAACGGACATGAGTCTCAGTGAACTACCGGAGTTGGTGATGGACAGAGAGGCCTGGCGTGCTGCAATTCATGGGGTGGCAAAGAGTTGGACACGACTGAGCGACTGATCTGATCTGATCTGATAGTTGATCCACACGGCCAGATTACTTCTTATATCTGGCGTAATAACTTCTCATAATACCACTGAGTACTCTCTGTATTTCCCCTTTTCCAAAAAGCTTTTGTGTTATTATCTGTATTGTGCTTTTTCCACTCCCTAAGTAAAGAAGTCAGGAAGCCATTAGTGCCTTAGCAAGAAACAAGTTGATGCAATCTTCATAGTGAACGACGATTTAATTCCCTTGCTGGGTTTATGCTGAGGAAAATTTGAAAAGCCTTTTATTTACCTATCATAACACACAAACCTTAAGTCTCTATCATTTTTCTGGGGAAGAAATCCAAAAAAGTCATTTGGAGGACACGACTGAAATGAAATACATCACCCTCTTCCCCAGAATCCCAGTCAATTGTAGTATAAATTGATTGACAAGGAAGGGGGTGTGGCTTCCTTGGAGGTTTATATAGTAAAGAATCTGCCTGCAATGCAGGAGACCTGGGTTTGATCCCTGGGCTGGGAAGATCCCGTGGAGACGGGAATGGCAATCCACTCCCCTATTTTTGCCTGGAGATTTGCATGGACAGAGGAGCCTGGTAGGTTATAGTGCATGGTATGGCAAAGACTCTGACATGACTGAGCAACTAACACAAGAATTCTCAGCTATGTGGGCGGGGCCCCCAGGTGACAATGGAACAAAACTTTAGCTGCTGCATCTGAAGAGTCAGGCCTATATCAATGATCTGAAGGAGAAAAATCAAAGTTAAGAGGGCTGGAGGACTGAAACAGGGTCGGACGCAGTAGAGAGGGTGCTGGTGAATGGCTGGCCAGTTTTTTCAAATCCTATGATTCTTCCAAACTTGGATTTCTACCTTTCAGGTTTCTAGTATCAGTTTGCCTATCATTTGCTACCCAACAACCAAGGTAATCCTAAATATTTTAGGTTTTTGTCATAGCTGCATATCACATTTCAAGGTACACAGATTTATAATAGTTAACTTACTACTAACAAATGTAACAAACCACACAATCTCAGTGAATTAATTCAAGACTTTTTTCTCATTCACATAAAATTCAGCTGGCAATGGAGATACGTTATTCATCTGTTCTTCGACTGTCCTGAATTCAGGCACATGGCCACACCTTGTCATAAAGGAGGCTGGAAGATAGTCTAGCCGTGCACTTAGAAGGAAAGGGAACAGGTCTGTGTCTCAACAGTGTAGAAGCAGCTGACCAAGTACATTAATCCTTGTGTGTGTGTATCATATAAATATATTGTCCAAACAGTTTTATTAATTTAGTTTGTCAGTTCAGTCAGGTTCTTGTTTCATGCTGCACTTTCAGGTCTTTGGCTTGTGAAAAACACGACTATTCATTTGTAGTTTGCTTTACTTTTATTTTTTAAAAAATATTTATTTATTTGACTGTGTCAGGTCTTGGTTGGGGAATGCAGAATCTTTCCCTGTAGAAAGTGGGCCTAGTTGTACCATGACATGTGGGATCCCAGTTCTCTGACTGGGGATTGAACCTGTATTCCCTGCACTGGAAGGCGGACTCTTAACCACCAGACCACCAAGGAAGTCCCTGCAGTTTGTTCTATAAAGTACCCAGTGTGGCTTCATGACAAAAGAGATGATAATCTTTCATGACAATACTAACAGGATATGTTCAGTGAGTAGCAGTTGTCCAATTCTGCAAATCTTTCACAGTATCTTATTTTGTATTAGCAGCACCCTCAAATTTAAGGCTCTTATTTCTATTATTTCTAATCATGTCCCCAAATTTTATAGGTGATGCCTGAGTAGCCAATAACAACCTTAACAAGAGTATATCCATGGGGTGTCACATCTAGTCAGGAGCAATATAAATATAGCAAAAATGTAGATTCAAACTGAAATCCATTATGACCCACTTCTGTTTTTCCCTCCAATTTATTCCTTTTTGTTCTGTTTCTTCTCCTCCTATGTATCCTCCTCCTCCATCATGTACCAGAAACAAGAGCTTATAGAAAGCCCAGTTTGTTGCCAGGTAGCAAAATTTAGGAATATCCTGAGAATGATATGCAGAAAATCTGACACTGTGACCAAGATTATTCTTATTTTGATGGAACCACATACCTGATGTGACTTGGAATGTTCTGACATATACCAAGCCAAATAGTTTCATAATTATCCATTTGAGTGAGTTCCATCCCTCCAGCATATTTTGTATGCAGAATGTTCTGATGGCAGCAAATAGGCTTGGGGTACCCCAGGACTTGATTTGTCATGTTTCCAAGGACTTGGAAGATTAAGATATGCTTAAATGATGTGGGAAGTAAAAAAACTAGTTGATTACCCTTCTGACTCTTCATCAGTTACAGCACAAATCAGTTTTGAATTGGTTATTGCATGATAAATGGGAATGAGTTCATAAAAATATGTAAATATAGCATTTAATAGTTTTTGTGAACATATCATGACTTTAGATCATTTATAAAACATTCATTTTCTCCCAATTGATTTTGCCATTCCCTGGAATATTTATTCATTGAAAGATAAAAAGTGAATTCTTTTTCAGTTGATGTCTGGCCTATATTCAACCCCTAGTGTTATTTTAAAAATGACTGTGAACTTTCTAATCCTTGACCAAAATCTCCATGAATCTACACCAGAAATTTAAAAGATATATTTGAAGGCTTTTTAAAAGCATCGTTTTAATGGTTTATTTCTGGAAAGTGAAACAAAGCATCTTGTCAATTACTTCTATGATGGTTATTAAAGTACATTTATATATCAGTGTAGATTTAAAACATATGTTCTTATTTGTTCTCATTTAGAGCATTAAACTATTATTTTTCAAGAGACAATCAAAATTCAAAAAACCATAAGAGCTCGCTTTTAGAAATAGTTTCATACGTTTCTTCTTTTAGCATGAAGTGACACTGGTTCCCCACCTGCTAATGTTGAGCACACCTGGAAGGGTTTATATTTAGCTAAAACTTAAGCCTCATAAAACCAGAATCATATCGAGATCCAGCAAGTTTTTATTTGTTTGAATGAGGACGAGATGTTAGAATACTGCCTTAAATTTCTTTGGGGGCATTTTTCTTCTTTTTTTTCCCAGCTATTTAAACAATCAGGAGATTGGATATCAAGCAGCATTTATCTAAGTATTTTAAAACTGTGCCAAAATAAAAGCCAATCATTTTGTAATCATTTTGTAATCAGTATGCATAGAAGAGAAGAAGCAGCAGTAAAGCAGTTGCTGCATGTTTGCTGACAAAATATTTAATCCAAACATTTAATATCAATCTGCCACTGTTCTCAGTCAGTATAATTACTTCAAGCAAATACCATGTTGGAAGAAATGGTGCAAGCGTCTGAAATGTAAATAATATAATATAATCATTACCACACTTAAATACATATACTATAATTTATTTAGATCAAATTTATTTGGATCAAACATTTATTTCATAAACATGGGTGTGATAAATGTTTAAATTATTATAAACATGTGGATTTAGGCTACACTTATAGGAGTTGATTTACTCTTTCTTTTTGTCTACATGTACCTAAATTAAAGAATTGCTAAATGAAATAAATAACAGGGATCTTCTTATAATATTAATAGGAATGAGTAAAATTAGTTTTATGCCTTTTTTTGTCATTATGTTAAGTTTAGACAAACTATAATTTATAAGAATTGGCAGGATCATTGATCCAATATCTATTTTTTGAATATGTTAAGTGTTATATGTTAAAAATGGTAAATATATCCAAAATAGGTTTTTAGAAATATATATGCATATATCTAAGATACATATGGTGAGTTTGTCAGTGGCTCAGGTGGTAAAGAATCTGCCTGTAATGCAGGAGACCCAGGTTTGATCCCTGGGACAGGAAGATCCCCTGGAGAAGGGCATGGCAACCCACTCCAGTATTCTTGCCTGCAGAATCCCCATGGACAGAGGAGCCTGGCAGGCTGTAGTTCATGGGGTCACGAAGAGTTGGACATGATTGAGTGACTAAAATTAAAAGTGAAATTTTCTAGAAGTGTTATAGAAACAACAGGTATAATCTCTACTTTAAATGGGGTTACCATCGAGAAAAGTGTTAATTTTAAAAACAAAGATCAATACAATGTGACAGCATGAAAATAATAAACTATCCTAGAACAGGACCTTTTTAAAATTTATCTTCATATCCTCAAGAAGCTCCGTTATTTATCTCATTTATCTATCAAGCGCTCAACACACAGAAGGTGAAGGGACAAGATGTGCCTGTGGTAGAGCCATCTGCTCTCAGTCATTCTTGCTAAATCTGCCCTACCCACCATTCCCTCTTAGGCAAGCAGTATCTGAACATAACATGTGAAAGAGAGATCAGTTCTTGAACGAGAGGGCCACCTGACTCAGACTAGACAGGAACCCATAAAATGGTCTGATACACAGGGCGGTTTGTATAGAGTTCTGAACCAACTGAATGAGGTTCCTCCACCCTTAATGAAAATAATGATCAACAAATACTTGTTCCACTAATTAAAATACTGTATTTTTAATGTTGACTCAAAAATTAAAACTGTTAAAATTTTATTATTTTATAGCTGAGATTTGCTTCAAAATAGTATGAGAGCAGGGAAATTAGTGAATATTTCAGATAAAAAATAAAGTTGGTCTTTTGTGGATAATTCTTAAAGCTGTGGTGGTGGTTTAGTTGTTAAGTCGTGTCGGACTCTTGCAACCGCGTGTACTGTAACCTGCCGGGCTCCTCTGTCCACGGGGATTCTCCAGGCAACGATACTGGAGTGGGTTGCCATTTCCTTCTCCAGGGGATCTTCCCAACCCAGGAATTGAGCCCATGCTTCTGCATTGCAGGCAGATTCTTTACCAATTGAGCTACAAAGGAAGCCCAATTATTAAAGCTAATAATGGGTTTTTAAGAGTTTATTACACTATTCTCTCTACTTTGTACATTTTAGATAATTATCCATATTAGAAAAATTTTAAAAATCTGTTCTTTTTAAAAATTGGGGTATAGTTGCTTTACAATGTTGTGTTAGTTTCTGCTATACAATAAAATGAATCAGCTATTTATACATATAAATATATATGTATATACATATATCTACATATATCTTTCTCATTAAAAATCTATTCTTATAACTAGAGTCAGACTTAGCTTCCTGTATTGTGAGGTTCCTTTTTCTCTCTAGTCCATTAAATATCTGTTTGTATAACATATCACCATCTTCCAAAGATACCTCTATTTTTATATTTCCCTTCATCAGTAAAGAAAACTGTAATAGTACTTTCAGTTCCCTGTAAAAGAGACCCAACTAAATGTGATATGTACAATAATGATCTTTATTTCTTTCAAAAGAAGATGTCAGGAGACAGTTATTTCTTCAGTTCTGTTCAGTTCAGTTGCTCAGTCATGTCTGACTCTTTGCGACCCCATGGACCGCAGCATGCCAGGCTTCCCTGTCCAATTCCTGGAGCCTACTCAAACTCATGTCCATTGAGTCAGTGATGCCATCCAATCATCTCACCCTCTGTTGTCCCCTTCTCCTCATGCTTTTAATCTTTCCCAGCATCAGAGTCTTTTCAAATGAGTCAGTTCTTTGCATCGGGTAGCCAAAGTATTGGAGTTTCAGCTTCAGCATCAGTCCTTCCAATGAATATTCAGGACTGATTTCCTTTATGGACTGGTTGGATCTCCTTGCAGTCCAAGGGACTCTCAAGAGTCTTCTCCAACTCCACAGTTCAAAAGCATCAATTCTTTGGTGGTCAGCTCTCTTTATATTCCAAATCTCACATCCATGCATGACCACTGGAAAAACCATATCTTGGACTAGACAGACCTTTGTTGGCAAAGTAATTTCTCTGCTTTTTAATATGCTGTCTAGGTTTTTCATAGCTTTTCCTTCAAGAATCAAGCTTCTTTTAATTTCATGGCAACAGTCACCATCTGCAGTGATTTTGGAGCTCCCCAAAATAAAGTCTCTTACTATTTCCACTGTTTCCCCATCTATTTGCCATGAAGTGATGGAACCAGATGCCATGATCTTAGTTTTCTGAATGTTGAGTTTTAAGCCAACTTTTCACTCTCTTCTTTCACTTTCATCAAGAGGCTCTTTAGTTCTTCTTCACTTTTTGCCATAAGGGAGGTGTCATCTGCATATTTGTGATTATTGATATTTCTCCCAGCATTCTGGATTCCAGCTTGTGCTTCATCCAGCCTGGCATTTCTTTTGATGTATTCTGCATATAAGTTAAATAAGCAGAGTGACAATATATAGCTTTGTACTCCTTTCCCAATTTGCAACAAGTCTGTTGTTCCATGTCCACTTCTAACTGTTGCTTCTTCGCCTGCATGGAGATTTCTCAGAAGGCAGATCAGGTGGTCTGGAAATCCCATCTCCTAAAGAATTTTCCATAGTTTGTTATGATCCACACAGTCAAGGGCTTTGGTGTAGTCAATAAAGCAGAAGTAGATTTTTTCTTTTTTGAAACTCTCTTGCTTTTTCTATGATCCAGCAGATGTTGGCAATTTGATCTCTGCTTCCTCTGCCTTTTCTAAAACCAACTTGAACTTCTGGAAGTTCACGGTTCATGTATTGTTGAAACCTGGCTTAGAGAATTTTGAGCATTACTTTGCTTGCGTGTGAGATGAGTACAATTGTGTGGTAGTTAGAACATTCTTTGGCATTTCCTTTCTTTGGGATTGGAATGAATACTGACCTTTTCCAGTCCTGTGGCTACTTCTGAGTTTTCCATATTTGCTGGCATACTGAGTGCAGCACTTTAATAGCATCATCTTTTAGGATTTGAAATAGCTCAATTGGAATTCCATCACCTCCACTAGCTTTGTTTGTAGTGATGCTTCCTGAGGCCCACTTGACTTTGCATTCCAGGATGTCTGGCTCTAGGTGAGTAATCACACCATTGTGGTTATCTGGGTCATGAAGATCTTTTTTGTATAGTTCTTCTGTGTATCCTTGCCACCTCTTCTTAATATCTGCTTTTGTTAGGTCCATGCCATTTCTGTCTCTTATTGTGCCCATCTTTGCATGATATGTTCCCTTAGTGTTTCTAATTTTCTTGAAGAGATCTCTAGTCTTTCCCATTCTATTATTTTCCTCTATTTCCTTGCATTGATCACTGAGGAAGACTTTCTTATCTCTCCATGCTATTATTTGAAACTCTGCATTCCAATGGGTATATCTTTCCTTTTCTCCTTTGCGTTTAGCTTCTCTTATTTTCTCAGCTGTTTGTAAGGCCTCCTCAGACAACTATTTTGTGTTTTTTCATTTCTTTTTCTTGAGTATGGTCTTGATCACTGCCTCCTGTACAGTGTCACGAACCTCTGTCCATAGTTCTTCAGGCACTCTATCAGATCCAATTTCTAGGGACAATTAAAAATGTTATCAAAGACATCTTACCATATTTGCACTTTGTCATTCTCAGCAATATTTAGTCAAAATTTAGGCCTCATTCATTTTGATTTTTGTATCAATTTCTCAAGACAGAGTAGTATTTTCTCCTACCATTGCAGTAAACATACTCAAAGAAGAGAGCATTTTTTCTCATGTATCTCATTCTGCTAAATTCTTTAATGTAAGACCATAGCAAAAATTTCTTAAAGTTTCATTGACATTTCCTACTAAAACTTACACAAGGGAAAATAGATTGCCTGGATATACCTGTTCTTATTACATAAATTTAATAAAGAATCAATAACCTTCCAAAAAAGAAAAAAAAAAAGTTTCATTGCCTACTGACTAAACATAAGGAAGACTAGAAAACAGTATTTGAGATTTTTGTCTTCTACAATTAAGAGAGGGATTTTGAAGCAGATAACATGGTAAGGAGATGTGCAAAGAGCTCTCATAGACAACTAACAATGGTTCCCAGCAGATTTCAGTAAATGGCACTAGCATGGTATCTGTATCAGTTATATTTGCCACAATAATGTTGGGTAACAAAGAGCCACACCACCTCAGTGGTATAAAATAAACCTTTTAAAAGCACAGTTCTGTAGGGTTCAATTGATTTGAACTGGGCTTAGCTGATATCATACAACCTCATTCCTAAATCTAAGGTTAGGGGAAGATTGGCAGTTTGACTTGGCTGGTTTTTTTTGATGTTGGCTGAGCTGCTCACATGGCTGATTAGTTGTCTTGACAGATGAACTAGGATGATCTCAGTTGGGATGACTGGGGAGGTGGGTCTGTTATGTTTTCTTCTCCAACAGGTTAGCATAAGGCACCTTCTTATGACCATGGCAGAGAGACAAGAACAGAAGCAGGATCTTACTAGAATTTTTTTCACTTTTATGCTTGCATTGTATCTGTTAGTTTCTCAGTTGTCAGTGCATTACCTAAATATCAAGAAGTCAGGAAGCAGGCTGTCTTTTTTCTAAGTGGAACTACAAATAAACGTGGCAAATGTTTCATACAGACAAGAGCAAAGAAGTGGGGCTGTTAATACAACTAATCTAGCAAACCAAGCCTTGGAAAATCTAGATATTACTGGCCATCAGTAGAATGGTCTTTAAGAAATGTGTATCTGAATGTGTGATACACATTTCAATGACTCAACACTGCTTTCCAAATCAGAACTCTCTAATAATGGCCTACAAATTCCTGAAGGTTTGAACGCTACTTAGCTCTTCCATTGTATCTTGGACCACACTCCCCACCTTTTAATTCCAGTGTCTTTACAGTCCGTTGTTCTCTTCTCTTCTGTCATAGCTTCTTTGCACATGTTGTTGCTACTTCCAGGAATACTCTGCCATCTGCTCTTTGCTTAAATAACTTTAACTCATTTCTCAGATCTTGCTGAAGTGTCACTTTTCAACTGAGTCTTTATTAGAACCAATCATGCTAATATAGATTTTTATTATACTGTAAATAGTTCCTTTGTCGAATTGTCCTAATTAAACTTTTATACTAGTTTGTGTGACTTTTTAAATGAACTTTATATTTTCAAATAACTTTAGAGATATAAAGGAGTTGTAGAGACAGCACAGTTGTTTAGTTGCTAAATCATGTCCAACTCTTCTGCTACCCTATGGCTTGTAGCCCATCAGTCTTCTCTTCATGGAATTTCCAAAGCAAGAATACTGGAATGAGTTGCCATTTCCTTCTCGAGGAGGTCTTCTCAACCCAGGGATCTAACCCACATTTCTTGCATTGGCAGGTGGGTTCTTTACCACTGAGCCACCAGGGAAGCCATAAAAATAGCACAGGGAGTTCCCATATACCCTTTAGCCAGGTTCCTCTAACGTTGACATCTTACAAAACCATAGTACATTAATAAAAATCTGAGAAATTAAGATTGCTATAGATAGTGCTGCTAACTAAATTATAGACTTTATTTAGATTGCATCAATTTTTCCACTTACTAATTTTTTTAAGGACAGGACATCATCCTATATTTAATTGTCCTATCTCTTTAGTCTCTTCTAATTTATGACATTTTTTCACTCTTTCTTTGTTTTCCATGATCTTGCCAATTTTTAAGGTTTCTGGAAAGGCATATTTTAAAATGTTCTTCAATTTGAATTCTCCTGATGTTTTCTCCTCATTGGAAAAGACTCTGATGCTGGGAGGGCTTGGGGGCAGGAGGAGAAGGGGAACAACAGAGGATGAGATGGCTGGATGGCATCACTGACTCGATGGACATGAGTCTGAGTGAACTCCGGGAGTTGGTGATGGACAGGGAGGCCTGGTGTGCTGCGATTCATGGGGTCGCAAAGAGTCGGACACGACTGAGCGACTGAACTGAACTGAACTGAACTGATGTTTTCTCACCATTAGACTTGATTATGGATTTAGGGGAAGAACATCACAAAGATGAAGCACAGTTTTCACTGCATGATGTCAGCTGGTACATGCTATCAACATGACTTACCACTAAATCCAGCTACATTCAAGTGGAAGAGAGTTAAACTTCATCCCTTAGAGAGAGGAGTATCCATAAATTATAAACATATATTAAAACCATCCCAGTAGTTAGTAAATACTTGGGGGAAATGTTCTGTGGTCATGTGGAAAACATTCTCCCTAAAGTTTTGCCTAATAAATTCAGCATTCAGCCGTGGATCTTGTCTGCAGAAATTATTACTATGAGCTTCTAATGGTGATTTTTTTTTTCCACAGATTTCTTCTACATTTATTATCTAGTGTTCTTCCATCTGGTTTAGAAGACTTGTCTCCTCTCCTGCATTTATTTATCATACATATGTGATATAAATATGTATGTAATGTATATGAATATGTAATACTATGAGCACATGTATTAATAGTATACATAGTTATCACATATATTATGAATATACAGTTGAGCCTTGAACAACACAGGTTTGAAATGAATGGGTCTATTTATACACAGACTTTAACAAATAAATATAGTACCTCTATTTTCATTTTTCAGATCTTTAAGTTAATTAAGTATGGGTAAAAGTTTGTATTTGATTAGAGATCATGATATATGTAATCAGAAGAACTAGGGTTTGAAGCCATTTACCAAATCCCTTGTTTTTGAGGGGAGTTAGCATTTTGTATATTTTTAACTGCTTAAGGGTGGAGGAGATGTGGAGGTTTGGGAATGGTGTCGGTTGGTGCCTCTAACATCCATGTTGTTCAAGGGTCAACTGTGTAAATATTCATATGCAATAAACAGGTTTATATTAACATGAAAATGCAATAGTATATATGAATGCATACATTCATGGATATTTATTTTGTTCTTTAGGTTGTAATCTAATATTAATACCACCTTTTATTTTATTGCTCAAATTCTTATAGCTCTGGCCATTGGGATTTCTCCTAATGAAGCCATTATGTCCTTTTCATATGCTTTAATCACTTTTTTTTTTTTTTTTAGTATTTCCTATGTGAGTTTATGCTGTCATTTTTTAAATTTATTCCTTTAATGGGATATACAATTATATGGTACATAAAGAAAAACTATATACGTATATATGGGGACTATAATACTAACATGGGCTTTCCAGGTGGTGCTAGCGGTAAAGAACCTGCCTGCTAATGCAGGAGACGTAAAAGATGCCGGTTCACTCCCTAAGTGGGGAAGACCCCCTGGAGTAGGAAATGGCAACCCACTCCAGTATTCTTGCCTGGAGAATCCCATGAACAGAGGAGCTTGGTGGGCTACAGTCCATGGGGTTGCAAAGAATCGGACACAACTGAAGCGACCTAGCATAATATTAACATAATATATAATATTATTAAATGATAATAGAATAACAATTTTACTAGAACTTGTAGTCTTTGAAATTAAGATTTTGACCTCTGCATCTTTTGTTGCATTTGTTTGACATGACTTTATCCATAAGCTATTTTCAACCTTCCTGAATCCCTCTGTTTTAGGTGTTGTCTTTGTATACAGTTGCATTTGCTTTGGTAGCCAATCTGATAATCGTCTAATGGATGAGTGTGGCAGTCATGGAGATCCCTACACAGGTCAGATCTTTTGTCAAGAGAGAACCTGTTGTGAGAGGTGGAGTTTTCTAGCTGCCTCCAGCTGTCCCACTTTTGAAATTTACTGCAGCATATCTGCCTCCATCATGTTCTGTCCACGCTGCTCCCAGCCAGTGGCAAACACAACTAGAATATTTCTGCTCAGTGGAAGGCTCCTCCAATGAACAATCTTTGCTGAAATTTTGCTTAACCATGACTGACACTTTCTCAGAGATGCCCTTCAGTCTGAAGTGTTTCCTGCTTAATCCTGTTTCCTTCCATTTTTCCTTGCATAAGTGCCCAACCTACAATCATGCTCTTTCTTCTTATTTTGCTTTTTCCCTTTTCTGTTCACAAGCATTCCTTCCAGTAAATCTCTTGCATTTCTAATTCCATCTTGGTATCGGTCTCTTTGAGCGCTTGCTAACAGTAAGTTTCTTTTTACATTGACCAATGTAACAGATATTTCGCTCTGTTCTAATATTTTGTTCTTGATTTTCTCTGTTATTTCTAGGATTCTGCCAATTTCTGTTTTATCTCTTCCTGTTGTTTTAACATCTCTTCCCTGAATTCTTACATTTCTCTTTTGTGGTTTTTCTTGATAAATTCATTCATTTTAAGTAAATAGTAGAAATTTTGGTCACAAATTTCAAGTGCTCCATTCATCTTTCTGGTGAATGTTCTTTAGTGCTTTGTATTGTTATTTTATACTTTTATTTCTTTTGAGAGCAGCTGCTTTGCTGCTTCATCTTTCATTAATCATTATCAAATGAGTTCTGTTTTTTTTTTTTCCAGATGAGCTCTAGGCAGAAATTGTGTGTTTGTATGTGTGTGTGCATATGCACATGTGTGTGTATGTGTGCATGTGTGTGATTCTTTCTGAAGCCCTATTAATACTTATTTTAAACTGGGTCTAGGATGGTTCCTTCTGGTAATTCTGTCCTCTCAGTTCCTACCACAGTGCTATAAGTACTCTGCTATACTTCAGAGTACACGCTTTCCCATGAGAAAGCATACTCTTACTTTATACTTTCTAATGTTAACTCCCATAATACTCCCTGAATTTCTTCTTCCCTCCTCTTCTTGCTGCTCTTCTGCCTAACGTCAACTGCTTTTAAAAGCCTTTGTACAAGTTTTGAATCCACAGGTAACGGCCTTATCATTACACTGAAGATGAAGTTTATAAGTTAGTTTGAATTCTCCTTGTTTCTCTATGTATGCTTCCTAGGAGAAGAATTTGAGAGATGCTGACATAGAGCCTCATGTTCACACTGGGAGCCTTTCCATGCTCATCAGTCTCTTTCACTAGCAGGGACTCTCAACCATGGCCATACTGACCATTTAGATCAGATGCTTCTTTGTTGTGGGAGCTCTCCCATGCATTGTAGGATATACAGCACCAATTCTGGTCTCTACTCACTAGATGCAAGTTGTAATAATCAAAATTATTTCCATATATGGCCAAATATCCCCTCAACGGCAGAGCTACTCCCAGAACAGAACCACTTTACCAGACCAAAATTCCAGTGCAAACTGGGACATCTTCTTTGTTAAATTTCCTATTCCAATTACCTAGGGTAGCTTAATCCATGGTAAGAATTCAGTAGCAATATACAGATGACTCTATAGTGGAGAGAAAATCATTGAATTTAATTGGCCTTCTGAGGATCCTCACATATAAAGAAGCAATACTTTATGATACAATCACATTTACCAACTGTATGCTTTTCCCTAGTCAAAATATACATGGAAGCATAACTATGAAAGGACCTTCAAGATGACCTGATCCAAAGCTTTTGATTAACAATGAAGAAATTGACATCCATAGAGTTTAGGATTTACTTTTTATTGCACTGAGATTTAGTGGTAGAGGTGGGACTAACTCTCTATACATTAGGGCTTTCTTAAAAATACTATGACATATTATTTAACCAGCACTGCACACATTTAATAAATACATGTTCCCTAGACTGAAACTTCTGAAAAACAAAGCAAAATGAAGTACAGCTGATATCTGGATTTATGATTAGAATAATGTGATAATACCATAGAAAGATATTTTGGTTTAGATTATTAGAAAATGCAATGCACCTTGTTCTCTAAACATGAAAAAGTTTAAAGGAAGTATATACTTCAGAATGGTGGCTACCTGATGTGAAGAGCTGACTCATCAGAAAAGACTCTGATGCTGGGAAAGACTGAAGGCAGGAGGAGAAGGGGCTTACGGAGGATGAGATGTTTGGATAGCATCACCGACTCAATGTACATGAGTTTGAGCAAACTCTGGGATATAGTGAAGGACAGGGAGGCCTGGCATGCTGCAGTCCATAGGGCACAAAGAGTTGGACATGAATTAGCAACTGAACACCACTATGCTTCAATAGCAAAACAGTAAAAAGTCTGTAGTCTTTTCTAAGGACCTTGATTATTTTGATAAAGCATAAGTTCTCTTTTCATAACATATCTATGTTTGGTGTCACTAAAAGAAATAAAAAAGTTGTCCAGGAAGAAAATATATAACAGTATATTTTAAATGATAATGAATTACATTACTGGAAAATGCATTAAATTAAGAAACTGCTAAAAAATATTTTAAAAACATCAACAGCCAAATAGCCTATGACACTTTCAGAAATGTTCTCTGTTACTGATGTGGAATGGAACAGGTTATGCCAGACAGGCTATCTGGCATAGGTATGACTAGGTAATATGTAAATACTCTAACATAGTTTATGTAATATATAGCATTCACACTTTCCTACATTGAACAGTTGAGGCAAAGAGGAAAAGACAGAATCTTTTAAATAAATATTGACTTCTTTTTCAACTGCTGATTCATAAGCAATCCTTTGCTGATAACATCTGTGGAAACCACGACTTAAATTTAAACCAATGTGTAACTATGTATTTCCTATTGATTCACTTGGGTTGAAGTAGATAGTTTGAGAAACTCACAAAAAGAGTCTTTTACTTAAAATGCTCTGTCGGTGGACACAGAACAATTAATTCCTGACAGAACTCAAAATGGGCTTATAAATAATGCTGTGCTTAAGAACAGAAACTACAATATTTTGTTGAATTTTAATCATGACAAAGTAATTGGAGGATTCACGGAAAGATCAACACTGCAGATGTCTTATTAAGAAATAATGATATCTAGGTTGAGGGGAAATGTTAATTTCATTAAAGATGAAATGAGTAGAAATGGCATGTACTGTAAAAATATAGAAAGAAAGCCATGAAATAGATAAGATGAAAATTATGGTCAATATAAAGACAACTATTGCAAAAACAATGATAAAATTTTGAGCTCCTTGAAGAGAAGAACTGTGTTTTTAGGGTTCTTTTTGTGGCTTTGATGATGAACATATAAGAAGCATTTAACAAGTATTGAATAAATGTTAGTAGAAAGAATGAATGAATATGCAATTAGGTTGTTATAGATTTCCAGTACCACATTTTCAAAGAGAAAATACATTCTAAAAGCAATCTCATTTGCAGCTCTTTGACACAAATAATGTACTTTCAGTACAGTAAACTTAGAGACTGCAAAAAAATGAAATAAAAATTACCCATATCTTACCAACTAGATATAATCACCATTAACATTCAGAAATACACCATTCTAGAATCTTTTGTTGTTGTTGTTACAGCAGGCTCTATAAGTGTTTCAAAAGAGGTGAAAGAATTAGAGGAGAAATAGGTTGTCTTGAACACCTACTCTCATTCATTCGCTTGGGTGATGATTTACCCCGAAGAGAATACATATTTAAAAGAGAAACCATGCACTCTGTCCCCTCCTTGGGAGACTTCCTCAGTGTCCACCACTGTGATTCCTTTTTCTTTTGGGGGAGAATTAAGCCTTACTTGCAACTAATACCGGAAAAGAGAGAGAGAAAGAGCCTGAGAGATGGAGAACACAGTTTTTCTAAAAGAATAAGGACAATTTGAATTTAAATTTCTGATTAAACATAATAATTTGCTGAGAAATAAAATAGAATTCACTTGTTCTAAGTAAATCAAATGGAAAATAACTCTTAAAACTTATTGACCTCGTTAGTAATTAAAATTAAACAGATTTTTACCCAATTTCTTTGTTTTTTTTTTCCTTTCAGCAAAACTGTAACTGAAGAAAGCTTGGGATTCACATCTCACAGTGCCAGATATTATGGAGTCAAAAATATGTGAATAAGCACAACTAGAAAATATCAGGCATATGGCATGAAACACATTTTCATTCATTTTCCAAAGGGGGAAAAGACGTTTCAACAGAATGCAAAATATTGTACTCTGATTTACTTGCCAAATAGAGCAAAATATGAATTTTAGCAGAAACCAATAGCTAGTTTAAACTGAGAGAGTGTAGAGTAATTGTTCTATAAGCAAATATTCTGGACAAGTTAGATGGGTGTGGGAATTTAAGAAGGACCTTCTTAGAGCCTGCTTGATTTTCCTTTTTACTTGCTGACTGAAAGCTTTTGTCCTGGTGAATTTCACTTTTGTAGCAATCCCAGTTTCTGGACACCAGAAAACAAGGGAGCCAGAGCTCTATTCATATACCCTGATAGTCCTCTATTATCAGGAGATTTCTGGACTCCTGTATGCTCCTTGTTTTATAAAGCACCAGAGATGAAAGAGATATTCATCTCTTTGTTTATTAGCATCTGTTTCCTTCTAAACAGAATCATGAGCATTTCCAACGTCACTGGACAAGATGGGCAGACATGAAGTATTAAACAACTCAAGCTGCACAAATCCTTAGGAACAACCAATTTTAATTAGCTAATTGGAAGCCCATCATCCAACAGTAAACAGACCAACTGAATCAAACCTATTTCAAAAGACTGCCTTGAAGTGATGTTACTTCCAGAATAATTACAACCGTAATTCTCAGAAGTGAAGGGTGTGATTGAGTTTACTTTTCAAGCAGATGTACCTATATTATAGATAAAGCACATGTGTCAAAAATGACTGCATAGCAATGGCTTCTCTTACTTATCAGATTTGTTTATCTGGGTTAAACAGAGCTCATCTCTCCAGAAACCCAGCACAGAAGAAAGGACTGCAACTCCAGGAGTGAGCAAGACAGGAACAAAACCCGACTAGGGCAGGCAGAGTTCTTTATTTATTGCTCCCAGCAGGTGTCAGATGCCATAGTTTCTTTGCAACCATCAACACCCTGGGGCTTTTTAGTTCTGTATCCAAGACAAGGAAGACAGAGGATGGCCACTAACCCCAAGAGATTAGATGCCTGAATCCTATCCCAACCACTAGGAGACTCCAGCTGCGCTTAAATGTTTTGTTTTGTTGTTGTTGTTGTTTTTGAAGAATTTCTGATGCTCAGTGGTTGCTGATTACTTCCAGAGTTTAGTTCTACCCCAGTGGAGCTTTGCTACAGAGAGTTTATCTGTTGTTAAAATTGCAATTGCTACAGGAAATGTCTCCTCTTAAGCCAGTTCTCAGGATGTGAACTGTTACAAAGGTTAAACAAACAAACAAATAAACAAAGCCTACTTACTATTAAAAATGCATTCATGGCACTGATGGAGAGTTAGTAAGAGTGTGTGTTAAGACTAGCGGCATTGGTTGATGAGTCTCATCGAACACTCTCAGGATGTGATTGCTGAAGTTACTGCATTGATGCCTGTAAAGGGCTCCAGTATGTATTCTTTAGTCAATATATCTAAACTGACAAAGAAGACTAATTTTTGAAATCAGAATAGTGGTCCATCTATTAAAGGGAAAAACCATTCGCAACCCCATTGAAGTTTAGTATTTTTCCCTCAATAGTAAAAGAACACTCACTAGATTGCAATATTTCACTGACAACTGAATTGTTTAAGAACCAAAACTATTGTCTAAGATTGTGAGTGTGTATACCTGTATGCTTGTGTATACCTTGTTGTATGTGTGTTTCATGTGCTCAGTCACGTCTGACTCTTTGTGACCCCATGGACTATAGCTTGCCAGGCTTCTCTGTCCATGGGATTTCCCAAGCAAGAATACTGGAGCAGTTTGCCATTTCCTCCTTCAGGGGATCTTCCGGACCCAGGGTTGAACCCACAAGCCAAAATCTCCTGCATTGAAGGTGGATTCTTAATCTGCTGTCCTATCAAGGAACCCTACACACACACACACACACACACACACACACACACATTAGTATTAGAGTGTGTGTGTGTGTGTGTGTGTACACATCTTAGGTATCGAATTGACATTTTTAGATGGATATGAGATTTTAGGACACTCAATTGCACTGAGTACATGCTTCCATGGCTCAGAATTGTTCTAAGTATCTCCTGATGTACAAACACTGCTTCTGTTTTGTTGTTACTGCTATTGTCAGAAACCTGGGTTCCTGGAGATACTGCTTCTTGGAGGCCTGTTCTGCCTGAAGGTTTTCCTCTAGAAATACTTCCTATCCTGAACCAAGCCTAGCAATTGCCCTTCTGCTGCTCTTCATTCCCCTCCCAACTACACTGAATACAGACAGCTAAACGTCCTTCTTTTGAGTAATTGGTGAGAATCTTTTCAAGTGGGTATAGACTAATTAAGCTCCACGTGACAAAAGTTAATATTTTTCAAATATAAAACCACTTTGTTCCAGAGACAGACATTTTATGTCCTTTCACAGGAAAATAAAAAGTCACTCAACTTATCAATGGATGTTAAATTTTAAATCACCTCTTTTGTTGGCTTAAATCACTTTTTGTTGGTCATGAAAGAATAAACATTTGACTAGATCATATTCATCAAGCTTGCAACATGCCTATATACAGTCTGAATTACAAAGATAAATGAAGCTCATGGCCACACATGCAGTGTGATGATGAAAATTGAGATGATTAAGCTAATGATGCTTATTCTTCTACTGTTCTTCTGTGAGACCATCCAGGTAACTGAGGGATAAGTGTGGCTTCCTTTCCTAGACCATTGCCTCAATTAACGCTTCAGTGTTCACATGGAGAGTAGAAAGAGTCAGACACAACTGAGTGACTGAACTGAACTGAACAACATATCTTTTCAGTTCCTCACCCTGTCTTTTTACACCCTTAGAGTGTATCAAAATGTGCATCTCTAGAGAACCTTGCTACATACCTTCTTAGCAAGACTGTCCCAGTTATAGAGCCTAGAAGAGCCAGTGTCCTGAAGAGCCCACTGCCTGTGCATGATAAATTCTTATGAAGTGCAGCCTATAGTTTTCAGTGTTACAAGGCTTGAATTGTCCAGAAAAGGATTGTATTTCACAAAATCTTATCACAAGCTTCTGTACCAGGAAGCACAAATTTAGCCTTGCCATTGCAATTTGTCACACATCTCTGTAGTTTATAGCTCACTGAAGTCAATTCTTCTCAGAACATGAGCCTTGTACTAGGGAAGGATAACTTGCTTTAAGAAATCAAGAGCAGAAATGAGATGCAATGCCCATAATTTGTGGAGGATATAATTTGTGGAGGATAATAATCACATTAATTTCAGAATAATTATGCCCATTATTATGTCATATCCATAGCTCACACTACATTATATATTATCTCTAAACATTAAAGGCAAGAGAATGAATGAAAACTTAAGTACACAAACATTTATTCAATGCTGTGGAGGTGGTGGTTTAGCCGCTAAGTTATGTTCGACTCTTGCGACCCCATGGACTGTAGCCTGCCAGGCTCCTCTGTCCATGAGGATTCTCCAGGCAAGAATACTAGAGTGGGTTGCCATTTCCTTCTCCAGGGGATCTTCCTGACCTAAGAATTGAACCCAGGTCTCCTGCATTGCAGGCAGATTCTTTACTGACTGAGCTACAAGGAAAGCCCTTGTATGCCCTTCAATGATAACCACACTCAAATTGGGTACTTAAGCATAGAATTAATGACTAGGACATGAGTCCTGATTTATAAGGGTTCACCTATTGGTGAAGAAGGCAGATATACTTGCAACTAATGATCATATAATGACAACTGTAAGGACTGCCAGGCTCAGATTAGCACCAGACTGTCATGGGGCATAGATGAGTGGTGTGTCATCAAATAAGAAATTGTGGCTAGTAGCACAAAAGAGGAAATTGGCTTACATAGTATGAACATGGAGCTGATGATTGTAGAAGCCATAATCTTTGGTAGCTAGTTACATAAAGCAAAGCCAAACTTTCTTTGGTAAAAAAGTACCAATTTGTCACTTCACAAATTGAGAATTTTAAGGGTGAATCTGGAGATTAATGCTAACGTGGAAATTTAGAGCCAAGGGGGATCTCATTTAGCTTTCCACTGTATATCAGTTGTTGTTAAGTTGCTAAGTTATGTCTGATTCTTTGCAACCCCATGGACTGCAGCATGCCAGGCTTTCCTGTCCTTCCTTATCTTCTGGCGTTTGCTCAAACTCATGTCCATTGAGTCAGTAATGTTATCTAATCATTTCATCCTCTGCTAGTCCCTTCTCCTCTTGCCCTCAATATCAGTTACATTCTTATCAAAACATCTTCTGTCTGGGGTTGCAACCATGGCCAAGAACAGCTTGAGTTCACAGTTACTACTTTATGAGCAGAGAATGAAGTGTCTTCTCTAGCCTTATTCCATTTTGAAAAATCCAAGTTAAAGCTCTTACTAGCTCAGCTGGCATCACCTACCTAATTTTCAGACCAATTACCAAGGCAGGGTAGGAAGGGGTTTTAGGGAAGTCAAAAATAGTAGATTCACACCACAAAGAATTTGAAGAAAATGGAAACTAGATTAGTTAGAAACACTTGTGGTGCAAGCCTGCAGATAAAAGGGAAGAAAAACTGTAGGCAGGAGTACAAATAATACAGCAAAGATATTTGGGGGGCACGTTATGTGGCCTATTAAGTATGATTTATGGTAATTATTTTTCTATAGACCATAGGAAAGCATAAAATATTTGCAGACATGATTAGCTCTGTCATACACTGTAGATGTGGGGGTCACATGGAGAGGGGAGGAGAGTAAGGAAAGGGAAGTCAGGGAGAATATCAGACTAGGGTCAAGAAAAACAGCTTCTAGTTCTGATCTGCCATGATTTAGCTAACAGTGTTTTGGCAAATTACCTCTCTTGGCATTGGGCTCCACATTTAAAGAATGGAAATCAGAATGCCTCTTCTATGAATCACATAATTCTAGTAAGAAAGAATGAGCATGATTGTACCTGAATAAGTTAGAAATATGAAATAAATGCAGGGTATTATTGACTGTAATATTAATGCCACTCAAAATTTTATTCAGTTAAAGAATTCAAAACCTTGTTTTAAATTTGCCACCCTGAATCTTGTCTATATTTATCTAGACAGTAAATAAAATACAAGGGGGAAATAAAAATTTCCTTGCAATTAATAAAATCAAATAACATCAGATATCAATATTTCATTCTAACTGCTCAAGAGATAAGCTATGAAAATGAAAAAAAGTCAATGATTTAATGGCAAGATCTTGGGATTTGGCAATAGAGTTGCCTGGCATTTAGTACTCACTCTACACAACACTTGTGATTCCTTGGGAAATGACTTAATCTCTCTGAACCATAAACAAATGGGAAATAGATTTATTTCCATAGGTAAAATGTTAACATCTCTAAGCCTCATTTGCAAAGTAGCAATACCTTAAAAAGATTAAACATTTAAAAAAAATGTCATTCTATAAATGTCTGTTCCTCTGTATCCTTAATTCATTACATGGGCCTAAGCTTTCTTGGAGAAGGCAATGGCAACCCACTCCAGTACTCTTGCCTGGAAAATCCCATGGACGGAGGAGCCTGGTAGGCTGCAGTCCATGGGGTCGCTAAGAGTCAAACACGACTGAGCGACTTCACTTTCACTTTTCACTTTCATGCATTGGAGAAGGAAATGGCAACCCACTCCAGTGTTCTTGCCTGGAGAATCCCAGGGACGGCGGGGCCTGGTGGGCTGCCGTCTATGGAGTTGCACAGAGTTGGACATGACTGAAGCAACTTAGCAGCAGCAGAAAGCTTTCTTGTTCCAGACCCCCACTACAAATATCAACCAAATACAGTAAAATTAAATTATACATAAAAGAAATCCACCAAATTGACAACTCTTCAAAGATCTCTCCACACCTTTTAAAGCAAATATTATAACACATATGAAGAGCACTGTACTCATTGATCTGGATATTCTTACTAATACAAAGAAAGGAAGAAAGTAATAGTCACTTCATGGAATAAAATAAATAAATATAACAAACCAAAGAAAAAAATTTAGGGAGAGATCATCCTTCCTTGCTTTCCTTTGGAAGTAAAAGAAAAAAAACAACCAAACAATGATCTATTTGAGGAAATTATTATATAATTTTGAAATTGTAAGTAAAGTTTGGGGTTTAATTTAAGAATGTAGTTTTCTATCTGAAGAAAATTGCTCTTATGAATCATTTTGCTTTCAGGCATACAAGTATGATCATTTTGTTTTTAGACATGCAAGAAGTTTAAGGCATACTGTTTATTAGATGGTTTTAGACTGCAATGATAGGAAAGCTAAGAGCTGAGTAAGAAATTTGACCTTTTCCTTCCCACCTTTTAACTTTTTGATTCTGGTTTAACATTACATAGAAAATGATTGTAAAATGTAACATTTTCCATTGTGCAGGGCACACAAATACTTGTATAGTGTTTATCACAAGCTCTGCTGAACTTTTGGACTATTTTTGTTGTCTGAGCAAACTTTGGCGATATTACAGTTTTCTACTTTTGATAGCACTTTTATTGTTTTAATTGTAACTTGACAGTTTGATGATGCTGAAGTCTGAAGGATAAATATTTCAGGTCTCATCATTTTTTACCAAATAGATGAGGGTGGTTTTTATAAACCCCTAGTAATGGACTGTCCATCTTTAAAATATAATCCCCCTGGAACAGCTGTATTGACTTCTTCTATGGTATACCACAGCATACCTATATTTTATTCTGTGATGCAGCTGCTTCTATTGAGTATGTGATACAGTAAGAAAGAGGGAAAAAGTATAATAACAATTACTCCTGATTAACTTTCAGTGTGCTTCCCATGGATGATGCTCTTTAATCATTCCATTAGATGTGGTAAGATAGACCTATGGGCAAGGAAAAGAAAGTAAATAAAAATAGAAAAGAAAAAAGAAACAGAAAGAAGAGAAAATGATAAAGACTTCCAGAATCATAGATCTTGCCTTCAGTAATTCAGTTGAGACTACTGAGAAAGAAGAGAGACCTCTGACTCGCTTTTTCTCTAACCTCCCAGTCATAAATTTTGGTCACTTTTTAAATAATGAAGTCTCAGAAAAGGTTAATTTGGGGAGAAGGGAGAGTAGAGACTCTAATACCTGCTCTACATGATCATAAGAGATGGAATATTAGTAGGCTATAATTGCACCCAAGCCTGAGTATTAGAATTCCTAGGTGGTCCAAGTTATTTAAGCCATTTATTCAAATCATGCTAAGCAAATACCTGCCCTCTGGCACAGAATCCCATCACCCACTGACCTCACCCCGGTGGTCCTCAGGTTGGTCTTACAACTGCCTGTCACTTTGTCTATGTGCACCACGAATTCAAACAATCTATCTGTTTATTGGTTTATTTGTTTATTGTCAATTTTGCCTATGGTATTGAAAGCTCCATGACAACAGGGTCAATTAGGCCAGGCCCGTAGTAGATAATAAAGCCTTATTTAACTGAAAGAATAAATTGATGTGGTTTCTGTCTGAGTCATTTTAGTAAAATTTATCCACTTAGGCTATAGACCAGAGTTTCTCAAATTTGAGGAATAAATGAACCACTTCTAAAGGGACAATTTATCTTGAATTTGTGAGACTCTCTGTTAGACCCAACAGATCTAGAAATACCAGTTAAAATTAAAAGTCTTAAATAAACAAATATCACTTATTTTATTAATTATTTTGGCAAAATAGATGTTTCCTACTTAAAACTATTTAAAATTGCATGTGTGTGCTTTCAAACTATAAAAAGAATGAAAGTACAACATTTAGACCTAAACAACTTTGGCAAAGATTCTCCTGAGAAAATACTGCAAAAGATATCTTTATCAATTAAAGATTTGTCTTCAATCTTGTAAAAAAAAAAAAAAAAAGAAAGTTTTTTATATCCTCAGGTTCTGATGGTTCACAGACATAAATCTGGGAAACAGTAATGCAGACATATCTAAGTTCACACGGGCAATGGACAAAGGGAGAAATATTTTATTCACATTTTGGAGCAGCAATGATAGAGACGAGAGTTGATCCAACTCTAACATTTTCTGTAGTGACTGAGAAAATGGAGAAAGTAGCCTAGTTTACCCAAGGTTAAGTGGATTATATGATTTAAATAACTCAAGAAAATGTCTTTAGGGAACAAGCAATCACAATCCCAACTTTATTATTATTTCATAAGCATTATGGAAAAAAAAAAAAACACTGGACCAAATCATCACTGTTTTTCAAAAATTTTCTCATTTCAGTGATATGAAAGTTAACTTGATATTTGCAATTTTATATAGCAGAGAAACAACAAAAATTCGCCAATGCACCAAAGCAACAGAGCAGGAAAATATCATAGCTAAAATTGAAATGTAATTTTAACCACCCTAAAAGACTTAAGGGAAGCACTTTGATAATGATGAGAAAATGTTTCCCAAAGTACAATTTTACATCTAAATTTTAGAGAATTTAACTAAAGTTGCTTAATGGTGATGGTTCAGCTGCTAAGTCATGTCTAACTCTTGCAACCACATGAACTGGTGCCCTTTGTAGCCAGGCTTCTCTGTCTGGGTGATTTCCCAGGCAAGAATACTGGATTGGGTTGTCATTTCCTTCTCCAGGGAATCTTCCTGACTCAGGGATCAAACCCACATACTCTTCATTGCAGGCAGATTCTTTACCACTGAACCATCAGGGAAGCCTGCTGCTGCTAAGTCGCTTAAGTCATGTCCGACTCTGTGCGACCCCATAGACGGCAGCCCACCAGGCTTCCCCGTCCCTGGTCCCTGGAATTCTCCAGGCAAGAACACTGCAGTGGGTTGCCATTTCCTTTTCCAAAGCATGAAAGTGAAAAGTGAAAGTGAAGTCGCTCAGTCGTGTCCAACACAGCATGACCGCAGCCTACCAGGCTCCTCCGTCCATGGCCTAAAGTTGCCTAATACCTTTCTTTATACTTGTAGATGTACAATTGAAATTGAAATAAATTTATACTTATGTAAGTTCAAAAACTTAGCTCTCTAGACACAATTTATGAATGAAGAGGCAGAAGGAAAAATCTAGAAACTTCAAAGAATAGGGTCTAATAAAATTAATAAATTTTGAAAAGGTAATTTTCTTCTAAAAGTTTAACAAACCAAGTAAACTTTGTGTTGTTTTTACTGCTATTATGTATTCAAAAAACTTAAAATATTCTGTTTTACAGAGTATAAAAATTTTATAGGAATACAAAATGCATGGGAAAAAGCAACATATAATAGCAGTGATAATTAAGATAATTAAAACTTTATATTTATTTAAATGCTCTGTGAACAGCCTAACTCCTCCTTATAATAACAATAAGAATAGAGAGAGGGAGGCTGGGATCGAGAGCAGTTTCTTAGTCAATATGCCGTCACATTTATCCATTCAAATATTTGTTGATTGTTTGCTTTTGTCAAGGCACTACACAGTGATTTGAGGGTAACAAAGATGGATAGAATGTCAACCTTGGTTTTTGGAGGCATAGAAAAAAATACTCATGTTATAAACAAATACAAGGGAAAAGTGATATATGGCATTTAGGTAAAACTAAAATTCTAGGAAGTTCTGAGGGATAGGCTGAGGGAATCAGAGAAGGCTTCATGGAGGAAGAGTATATGATGTAAGCTTTGCAGGATGAATCCACTTTGGACCTTTGGGAAGGACATTTAGAGCACAAAGCTAACGGAACAAGGACAATATATAAAGATAGAATTTAGTATACAGGAATATTGGCTTTACATCAGAAGCTTGATGCTATTTGAGTTAAACTCCAGGATTCTGTGTGAGTTTGTTCAGTAATTTGTGATTAGTCAGCAGATTAACTAGAGGTTGACTCTTCCAGGAAGACCCCAGTTGGGATACTTGGTCCTTGCTTCCTTCAACTCATCTTCCCATAGGCTGACCAAGGTTGTTCACAGGGCAGCCAAGTGGGTTTCAAAACAGCCAGTAGAAGTCTGGACAAAAAACTGGAGACAGTTAAAGAAAAGGGAAAGTCACTCAGTCGTGTTCAATTTTTTGCCACTCCATGGACTATACAGTCCCTGGAATTCTCTAGGCCAGAATACTGGAGTGGGTAGCCTTTCCTTTCTCCAGGGGATCTTCCCAGCCCAGGGATTTAACCCAGGTCTCCTGCATTGTGGGTGGATTCTTTACCAGCTGAGCTACAAGGGAAGCCCAAGAATACTGGAATGGGTAGACTTTCCTTTCTTCAGGGGATCTTCCCGACCCAGGAATCGAACTGGGGTTTCTTGCATTGCAGGTGGATTCTTTACCAACTGAGCTATCAGGGAAGCTCCTGAACTGGAGATGGTCACTTGCATTACCTTCTCTTGGCAAAAGTAAGTTCCAAGGCCTGCCCAGATGAAAAAACAGAATTAACGATTTGATGGGAGGAACAGCAAAATCATATCACAAAAGTTGTGGATGCCAGAAAGAATGAAGAATTGGGGCTATTTAGTAATCAATCTACCACACATGCAGTAAAAAAGAAAAGTTATTCTAAAACATTTAGGAACAGTCCGTTTTTCTAAGTTAGACACTAGATTTTAATCTCTGTATACTCATAAACATCTAAACACATTCACAACCAGTACACACTCTCATTCTTGTTCTTAAAAATTGGCCACTCTCTGCTTTACTTTACAGCTAAATTTTTCTCCTATCACTGGCAGAAGCTGTAAAGGACCAGTCAAAGCATTTTATTTTCCTTCTTCAATTCAGTGTCTTTTAACTTATCAACACCATTACAATGAAGGAACATCAGTTAATGCTAAATTACAAAGGGATTCTTGTGGGATTGCCTATTACAGCTGCCCTGATGCCAAAACCATTCACAGTGATAAACGTTTTATACTGAATACCAAATACACTCATAATTATTTTGCCATTTACTGAAAGCGTTGCCAGTATACCTTTGATTTTAAAGAAACCACACATCTTTATCCACTCAAAAATAAAATCCTGTGCTCATGAGATCTACACAAAGGCCCTTTTATGTGGGTCAGAAATGATGCTTCCCCCATGCCCTTTTAATATGTTCTCTCTGAAGTTCTCTGTGCTGCCCTTAGGGCTGTCCACATACTGGTGATAAGCATGTAACTTGCATAGCAAACTCCCTCCCTCCCTCCCTTACTCACATCACAATATCCAGAGTTCAATATGTCCCATAATAAAATGATATATTTTTGTATGCTCAACACATACTGCTAAGGTATTGCTTTGTGAATAGACCCCTACAACACAGATACAGTTTACCAGGAACTTAGCATTTAAACGACTTTCATCTTGACAATGACTGACATGTCTCACTGAGAATATTATATATTTAGAAGAGTTTTTTTTTTTTGAAGGCCCCATACTTAAGAATCATGTTGCATCATATTCAGGGAACTTTTGAACTAAGTCTTAAATGTTTAAAGAAGGGTCACAAAGCCACTCTGCAACAAAAGTCTGCAACTTGCGCCCAACTCGTATCACAGAAGAAATTCATGCATGGAATAATTTTTCCTAAGTTTTCTTTCCATTTAAAGAAAGAAAGAAAACCTCTTGTCCTTTTAGCTTTGAATATGTATCACTGAGATGAAAACTTGTGCTGGAGACCAAAAAAGTAAAAGACAAACTCTAGCAGATGAAAGTATATCACATTCTTCATAGACTTTGTAGGAATTTCTTCAACACATGCTTCTCCATTTATATAACAGATCAAGGAAGGCTAGAATCCAATTTCAAATCAAATAACCCCCATATCGATGTGCAGGATAGTTGACAGTGCACTCTCATCAACTCTGTGCTTTCTGGTGGGTAATGTTCACAGTGCAACCTAGAGTAGCCATTTGGCAGAAAACTGCTCTAGTCAAATTGAAATAGCCTTTAGAACCTTGGTTAGAATGGAGACCATAATGTATGCTTGTCATTTGATGAAAAATAGTGCGTTTAAATTAAGGGGAAAAAAAAATCCTGTCACCCAGATCTGAGCCTGCACAATGACACAAGTGTCAAGATCTTATTTAAAAGTGTTAAGGTACAGTACTGCTCGGCAGCATAATTTGTAAGGAAACATGGGATCATGTGCTGGGGGTGGAAGATTTGCTGCCTGATACCAACCATGGGGAGTGATAAAATATGTTTCTTCCAGATAATTACTTGCTGCTCAAGGAAAGTGGCATTTCTAAATTGATATTTCAATGCAGCATAAACAGATTATCCTGCACAGGTGGACACAAGCTAGTTTTTGTCAAGCGATTGGATTTGGGATTGCTCAATGCCATGTAAGACTAATTTTGTTTTATGCTTACAAAGCAGTACAGCTTCTCTAGAGGTAAGGAAATGTCCACTTAAGTAGATATAATGAAAGATTTAAATGTCAGGTGGCAAAAGAAAAAAATTAATTTTGACTGTTTAAAAAGATTCTAAGACTATTCATGCTACAAAAAGCTCTATAAAGATCTAGAAGTGAAGCATTTTCATGGTATTTAGAATGTCTCAGTTTGATGAAGGAATAATTTATCTTCAAGATACCATTCTAAGGGATTTATATGCATCTTATTTAATTCCTAACACAACCCTGAGAATTAGAGTGTAGTATTGTTTAAATTTTATAACCAACATAACGAAGTTGAAAGAGTCTAAGGGACTTGCCTAAGGTCTTACTGTTTTGAGGCTAGACCCTAAATTCAGATGCCTAACTTGGAATCCTGTGTTATATAATACTGTACACTCAAATGTTCACAATTAGAATTAGTAAGAAATATATTTTAAGCTTGTTATCCATGTATATAAGCAAAAATATGATAAGCAAAGACTACTGGGAAAGATAACAGTTTTCCCCACTCTCTTCTAATAAGTTTTTAAAACAGAAAATTATGTAACTGTACAAAGTATGGCGCAGGAAAGAAACCACCTGCCAATGAAGCGGATGTGGGTCTGATCCCTAATCCGGGAAGATTTAACATGCTGTGAAGCAACTAAACTCAGGCACTGCAATTACTGGCCCGCGTGCCTACAGCCTGTGAGCCACGACAAGAGAAGCCACCCCATGAGAAGCCCGTGCACTGCAAGGCAGAGTAGCCCCTGCTCACTGCAACTAGAGAAAGCCCACAGGCAGCAGGGAAGACCCAGAGTAACCAAATAAAAGGAAATAGCATTAAAAAAATAAAATAAAAGACAGCTCTGGCCTTCAGATTCATGGATAACTGCCCTAATTTTTTTTTTTTTTAATAAATGATTAAAAATTTGAAAGGTGGAGAAAACATGTAAGTGAAGTTTTATCAACATGGAGTACAAAATATGATGTTATCTCATTCAGAGGAATCTGGTTTTGAGCACTCCGCCCTTCCTTTTTCAGCAAGAGTGTCTGTTTTGAAGTTTTCATTCATGTAAGTTTCTCATGGTGCGGCTCAAGGAGAAGCGGAAGCCGCTGTCACAGATGGGGCCTGGAATCCACTCCACTCTTCCAGTTCACGCCAAGTCCTCACGTTCCCCCTAAAACACATGTAAGATCAGACTCCACTATCTGGGCAATGTGCAGTCCATAGTACTTAATTACACAACGCAATCCACACTCCCTTTTAAGAGCTTCCCCTGGAAGTCTGTATTAGTTTGCTCAGGCTGCCATGACAGAACACTGGAAACTAGGTGGTTTAAACATCAGAAATTTATTTCCTCACTGTTTTAGGGGCTAGATGGCCAAGATCAAAGTCTAGCTTTGCTTTGTTTTGGAGTCCTCTCTCCTTGGCTTGTAGGTGGCTACCTTCTCACAATGCCCTCACATCATCTTTATTCTGTGTGTCTAAATTTCCTCTTTTTATAAGGACACCAGTCAGATTGGATTCAGTTCAGTTCAGTTCAGTCGCTCAGTCGTGTCTGACTCTTTGCGACCCCATGAATCGCAGCACGCCAGGCCTCCCTGTCCATCACCAACTCCCAGAGTTCACTCAAGCTCATGTCCATCGAGTTGGTGATGCCATCCAGCCATCTCATCCTCTGTCGTCCCCTTCTCCTCTTGCCTCCAATCCCTCCCAGCATCAGAGTCTTTTCCAATGAGTCAACACTTTGCATGAGGTGGCCAAAGTACTGGAGTTTCAGTTTTAGCATCAGTCCTTCCAAAGAAATCCCAGGGCTGATCTCCTTCAGAATGGACTGGTTGGATCTCCTTGCAGTCCAAGGGATTCTCAAGAGTCTTCTCCAGCACCACACTTCAAAAGCATCAATTCTTTGGCGCTCAGCCTTCTTCACAGTCCAAATCTCACATCCATACATGACCACAGGAAAAACCATAGCCTTGACTAGATGGACCTTTGTTGGCAAAGTAATGTCTCTGCTTTTTAATATGCTATCTAGGTTGGTCATAACTTTCCTTCCAAGGAGTAAGCGTCTTTTAATTTCATGGCTGCAGTCACCATCTGCAGTGATTTTGGAGCCCCCAAAAATAAAGTCTGACACTGTTTCCACTGTTTCCCCATCTATTTCCCATGAAGTGATGGGACCGGATGCCATGTTCTTCATTTTCTGAATGTTGAGCTTTAAGCCAACTTTTTCACTCTCCACTTAGGGTTCATTCTAAGGGCCTCATTTTAACATAACCATCTCCTTAAAGGCTCCATCTCCAAATAGAACCACGTTCTGAGTGACTGAGGGCTTCAATATGTACATTTTGCAGGGGAAACGATTCAGCTCAAACAAAATCCATTTCTTCCTTCTTTCAATAGCACAGTTTTACTAGAAAGAAACCCATTTTAATTATGACACTTATTTGTAACATCTACAAGATGATTTAAAATGATCTTATTTCAAATGAGTATTTGACTTATATATGTGTAAATTGAAGATTTAAACTCCAGTATATTCTCCACTGTGTCTACAATTGTGAATTACCTTATTTTTCCATTTGTGTAGTTTTGTATATCCTAATCATCCTTTAATCCCTACATTCTCCAGTAAAACTTTAAATATATTTTCTTTATATTCAAATATACCAAATAGCATATCAGTTTAATTATGGCTTCACTCTGGGCTGGTTCTCCAGGACTTTAATATGACTGCTGACTAGCACCTCCCAGGATTATTATTCTGGGAATATGTCTCAACTTTTTCTGATGTTTAATTCCTAACTCTCTCTTCCTTTATTCCCTTTTATTTTGGTAGAACATGCAATTTAGAAACTTTCTGGAAAAATGGTACATTGGAGGAAAATATTTTGAAAACTTGCATAACTGATTAATGATAAAACGACTTTAGAGTTGACTGATGATTTGAGTAGGTATAGAATCCTGGGATGAACATTATATTTCCTCGGAACTTAAAAGGATTTGGCCCATTGGTTTTTACTCTGGCAAGCCTGTTTGATGCTGTTCTGATTTCTATCATTTGCATAGGTCTACTTTATATTCTGTTAGCTTTTAGGATCATCTCTTAGTTGCCAGAATAGTGAAATACCGCTGTAATGTGCTTTGGTGTGGGTTCTTTGATCATTTATTGTACTGGGTCTGTTGAAACTGTCCCCTAGATAGTTATCTATCCTAGATGGCAAATTTCTCGATCTCTAACATTGGGTAAAGTGGGTGGGAGGTTGGAGTATGCTCAAAATTGCCAATGTTCTTAGAACCAGGTAGAGTAAGTGGGGTTAGCAGTCTCAGCATTCAATATATAGACTGTCAAATATCTCTTTTTGGTAAATTTTCTTGATTTCATTTGTGCTTAGTCTTGAAAATCCAATTTAAGATGATCTGGGAGGAGTGCTTACATGGATAAATGGGTAGAAGAGACTTGAGAACTTGACTATTTCTTAACGAATGTCACAAAATCTTCCTATTTTCTTTAAATTCCTGTCTTCTTAGGCCCCTAATATCTTTAATTTCTAATCATATTCAGGATTCTGCTTTGTAGATTTGCCTGCTTTTTAGCTTCTTACTCTTGAAGCAGTTAATTTTCAGTTTTTCCAAACTGTCAAGTCAATTATAATTCATTCACCACCATTCCATTTTCCAAAGTTCTGTTGATGTCCATTACAGACATGCATTTAACTTGAATTCATCGCTTTGTCTTTTACTGTCTCATTTAATGAATGATACATCAAATTGTTAATAAAATATGTGATTATTGACCTTTTCTAACTATTTAAAAATGTGTGTTCTTCCTCTTATCTTAATTTTATCCCATTTCTTTTAAAAATAGTTAATACTCAATGTCTAACTCCTTCTCTCAGCTGTTACATCCATAAGTCAATTTCATGTCATTTTTCTACACCCACCAATTTAAAACTTATTAAACTACAGGCTTAGAGGAGCCATTATTTTATGCATCTTTTGAACATTTGATGCCTCTCTGCTCTGAGTCTTTAGAAGTCTCTTTTATTTTCTGAGACTTTCTGGTCCTAGTTCTCTTGGCTCCCTTTCTGTTCTTTGGGGCTCTGTGACTTACCATTTACTTTTTCCCTGAGAAAATTAAATGAAGGTCTTTGTTAAGGCTCTGCTTCGGGGCTTCAATATCAATTGTATATTATTACACTCCAAATTCTTTTCTTTATGCTTTTGTTGGTGTAGCATAGCTGCCTTCCTTATGCCTTTGCTAATCACTCACTTAGGCTGTAGATTGTCTCATCTGCTTTGAAGTTCCTTATAAATGTACCAGAAGCTCAGATTCAGCACATCCAGAGCTTAATCCAGCTTTGCAAGTTAACCTGTGTCGTTATCTGTCAGAAAGCTGGCTGTGTAAAGATGATCTCAACATCATGACTGATCATCGGTGCAAACTCTCAGGTGAGCACACTGAAGCGATTGTTGCCCAGGCTTGTTCACATAGTGATGGCCACAGGACTCCTAGAAGTTGTAAGAGGGTTTATACCTTAATACACAAAGACTTTCTCTGTAGCTGTCACATCTGCTATTTTCCAACAATACAAAGCAAGTCACATGGCCAAACTTAGAGTTGATGTCAGAGGACACTATTCAGTAGCGTGAATACGGGAAGGCATATGGAAACTGGGGACAATGAACGCCTGTAGTCTACACTACTCTGCAGTGTTTCTTCTTATGCTTAATATACTTGCCATCTTCCTAATCATCCAAATGTGAAGCCTCTCTATTTCACCATCTCCTAAGCACACTGTGAACTTTCCTACCCCTTTCTTAATTCATGACTTTTTTTTGTTTGTTTTTAATACAGCTCCATGAGCCTCATTCAGGTCTTTCATTTTATATTCTCCATAGGCAGATGTCAGAATATCAAAGTTCTCACTCAGAACTTTCATTTCATATTCTCAGTCAGTAGATTTCATTTGACCAGGTCCACAGAATATTTTTATGCACAGTGACGTTTCAGTATCACTGCTCCAGTCTGTTCAGGAAAACTTTTAAAATATAACCAGGCGTGGGATTTCAACTGGCTTGAAATTCATAGGTTTTTAGAGGTCTGCTGTGCGGGCGGCTGCGACCGTGCACTAAAGTGCGGGCGAGAGGAGCTACCCCACGTCCAAGGTCAGGGGCAGAAGCCGGGAGGACCCCATGCCAGAAGGGCAGTGACCAAGAGGAGTTACCCTACATCTGAGGGCAGAGGCAGTGGCCTAGAGTGCCACACTGCGACTGCACAGGAATGGCAGAGAGGAGCTACCCCAGGCCCCAGGCTAGGGGCTGCGGCCGGGAGGAGATACCCCACACCGGAGGCCAGGGGCGGTGGCAGGGAGGACCAACCCCACGTCCAAAGAGCCATGGCTGCACAGGCGCAGGAGGGCCTAAGAGGAGCTATCAGACGTTGAACGTCAGGAAGAGCGGTGGTGAGGAGATACCCCTCGTCGGAGGTAAGGAGCAACTGCTGCGCTTTGCTGGAGCAGCCGTGAAGAGATACCCCATGCCCAAGGTAAGAGAAACCCAAGTAAGACGGTAGGTGTTGTAAGAGGGCATCAGAGGGCAGACACACTGAAACCATACTCACAGAAAACCAGTCAATCTAATCACACTAGGACCACAGCCTTGTCTAACTCAATGAAACTAAGCCATGCCTGTGGGGCAACCCAAGACTGGCGGGTCATGGTTGAGAGATCTGACAGAACGTGGTCCACTGGAGAAGGGAATGGCAAACCAGTATTCTTGCCTTGAGAACTCCATGAACAGTATGAAAAGGCAAAATGATAGGCTACTCAAAGAGGAAATCCCCAGGTTAGTAGGTGCCCAATATACTACTGGAGATCAGTGGAGAAATAACTCCAGAAAGAATGAAGGGATGGAGCCAAAGCAAAAACAATACCCAGCTGTGGATGTGACTGGTGATAGAAGCAAGGTCCGATGCTGTAAAGAGCAATATTGCATAGGAACCTGGACTGTCAGGTCCATGAATCGAGGCAAATTGGAAGTGGTCAAACAAGAGATGGCAAGAGTGAATGTGGACATTTTAGGAATCAGCAAACTGAAATGGACTGGAATGGGTGAATTTAACTCAGATGACCATTATATCTACTACTGTGGGCAGGAATCCCTCAGAAGAAATGGAGTAGCCATTACGGGCAAAAAAAGAGTCCGAAATGCAGTACTTGGATGCAATCTCAGAAATGACAGAATGATCTTTGTTCGTTTCCAAGGCAAACCTTTCAATATCATAGTAATCCAAGTCTATGCCCCAACCAGTAACGCTGAAGAAGCTGAACGGTTCTATGACGACCCACAAGACCTTTTAGAACTAACACCCAAAAAAGATGTCCTTTTCATTATAGGGGACTGGAATGCAAAAGTAGGAAGTCAAGAAACACCTGGAGTAACAGGCAAATTGGCCTTGGAATATGGAATGAAGCAGGGCAAACACTAATAGAGTTTTGCCAAGAAAATGCACTGATTATAGCAAACACCCTCTTCCAACAACACAAGAGAAGACTCTACACATGGACATCACCAGATGGTCAACACCGAAATCAGATTGATTATATTCTTTGCAGCCAAAGATGGAGAAGCTCTATACAGTCAACCAAAACAAGACCAGGAGCTGAATGTGGCTCAGATCATGAACTCCTTATTGCCAATTCAGACTGAAATTGAAGAAAGTAGGGAAAACCACTAGACCATTCAGGTATGACCTAAATCAAATCCCTTATGATTATACAGTGGAAGTGAGAAATAGATTTAAGGGCCTGATCTGATAGATAGAGTGCCTGATGAACTATGGACTGAGGTTCGTGACATTGTACAGGAGACAGGGATCAAGACCATCCCCATGGAAAAGAAATGCAAAAAAGCAAACTGGCTGTCTGGGGAGGCCTTACAAATCATTGTGAAAAGAAGAGAAGCAAAAAGCAAAGGAGAAAAGGAAAGATATAAGCATCTGAGTTCAGAGTTCCAAAGAATAGCCAAAAGAGATAAGAAAGCCTTCCTCAGCGATCAATGCAAAGAAATAGAGGAAAACAACAGAATGGGAAAGACTAGAGATCTCTTCAAGAAAATTAGAGATACCAAGGGAACATTTCATGCAAAGATGGCCTCGATAAAGGACCAAAATGGTATGAACCTAACAGAAGCAGAAGATATCAAGAAGAGGTGGCAAGAATACACAGAAGAACTGTACAAAAAAGATCTTCACGACCCAGGTAATCACGATGGTGTGATCACTCACCTAGAGCCAGACATCCTGGAATGTGAAGTTAAATGGGCCTTAGAAAGCATCACTACGAACAAAGCTGTGGAGGTGATGGAATTCCAGTTGAGCTATTTCAAATCCTGAAAGATGATTCTGTGAGAGTGCTGCACTCAATATGCCAGCAAATTTGGAAAACTCAGCAGTGGCCACAGGACTGGAAAAGGGCAGTTTTCATTCCGATCCCATAGAAAGGCAATGCCAAAGAATGCTCAAACTACCACACAATTGCACTCATCTCAGATGCTAGTAAAGTAATGCTCAAAATTCTCCAAGCCAGGCTTCAGCAATACGTGAACCATGAACTTCCTAATGTTCAAGCTGGTTTTAGAAAAGGCAGAGGAACCAGAGATCAAATTGCCAACATCCATTGGATCATAGAAAAAGCAAGAGAGTTCCAGAAAAACGTCTATTTCTGCTTTATTGACTATGCCAAAGCCTTTGACTGTGTGGATCACAATAAACTGTGGAAAATTCTGAAAGAGATGGGAATACCAGACCACCTGACCTGCCTCTTGAGAAACCTATATGCAGGTCAGAAAGCAACAGTTAGAACTGGACATGGAACAACAGAGTGGTTCCAAATAGGAAAAGGAGTACGTCAAGGCTGCATATTGTCACCCTGCTTATTAACCTACATGCAGAGTACATCATGAGAAATGCTGGACTGGAAGAAGCACAAGCTGGAATCAAGATTGCCGGGAGAAATATCAATAACCTCAGATATGCAGATAACACCACCCTTATGGCAGAAAGTGAAGAGGAACTCAAAAGCCTCTTGATGAAACTGAAAGTGGAGAGTGAAAAAGTTGGCTTAAAGCTCAACATTCAGAAAACGAAAATCATGGCATGCGGTCCCATCACTTCATGGGAAATGGATGGGGAAACCGTAGAAACAGTGTCAGACTTTATTTTTTGGGGCTCCAAAATCACTGCAGATGGTGACTACAGCCATGAAATTAAAAGACGCTTACTCCTTAGAAGGAAAGTTATGTCCAACCTAGATAGCATATTAAAAAGCAGAGACATTACTTTGCCAACAAAGGTCCGTCTAGTCAAGGCTATGGTTTTTCCTGTGGTCATGTATAGGTGTGAGAGTTGGACTGTGAAGAAAGCTGAGTGCTGAAGAATTGATGCTTTTGAAGTGTGGTGTTGGAGAAGACTCTTGAGAGTCCCTTGGACTGCAAGGAGATCCAACCAGTCCATTCTGAAGGAGATCAGCCCTGGGATTTCTTTGGAAGGAATGATGCTAAAGCTGAAACTCCAGTACTTTGGCCACCTCATGTAAAGAGTTTACTCATTGGAAAAGACTCTGATGCTGGGAGGGATTGAGGGCAGGAGGAGAAGGGGACGACAGAGGATGAGATGGTTGGATGGCATCACTGACTCGATGGATGTGAGTTTGAGTGAACTCCAGGAGTTTGTGATGGACAGGGATGCCTGGCGTGCTGCAATTCATGGGGTCGCAAAGAGTTGGACTGAGCGACTGAACCGAACTGATGTTCATCAGGAAATATATAAATCTCCTAAGACTGTAAACTGTAAACATGGGTTCATGGGAATTTTTCAGTGTCTGTGACTTGTATTTGTTCTAGCCTGCTTCGCCTGTACGCTCATTTCCTGATTGACTTCCCATGCTTGATCACTAATCACACCTGAACTTAGTACACATTTAGAATAATGCTGTGGAGAACCAACAGTTTCCTCTCACTTAAATTCCCTTCCTTATGTCTTTCTACTACCTTTCTCCTTGGTTCTTCATAACAAAATTGTCTTACATTTGTAACGAATTGAAGTTGCAAAGTTCTTTTATGTGAAGTAACTAATTTGATCCTTGCAAACCTCCCTAAAACAAATTAAAACACTTGAGAGAGCAAGAAGCAGGATTATAAAGCTGTTGTTACTAGTTGGGAATAGATTTAAATAGAACTCAAGTCACCTGTCTTAGTTAACACTTGGTTGCTGAACCATGGGGTGTCACTTAAGTCTCCACAAATCTGGACTTATTACAAAGTCTTATTTTTCAAATATGGGGAAACACTGGGGGAAAACTACAATTCTAATACTAATAGTTATCTTTTTGCCCCAGATTTGAAGTGGTCCACCTTGAGGAACATACATTGTCATTTATCATTAACTATGAAGGACAGTGGCTAACAGAGGTTTCAAATAAAACAATGCTACAACAAGAAAAGTGCATTAAAAATGTTGGCATTAGTCCATAAAGTGTGGAAAGAGCTGGTTCTTTCTAAGGTTTGAAAATGTTTCTCTTGTTACACTACTACTGTTCTGTTTATACAAGGAAGAAAAAATATATTTTCCTACAAGTGGAACTTGCTACACTCTTATCTAAGAGTGTATGAAACATGCTGTGAATTTAAATCAACTATGCAAACAATTCAAAAGGATGATATTATACCCAAAAGGCTATATGTTGGGCTACAAGTAAAGCCTGTAGTATCAAGTGGGCTTGTTGGTCTCCTCTTAGCACAAGAATACTTATTTCCCCGTCTGAGGGAACCAGATAAAAAATCTCATTGGAAACCGTATTTCTCTAGGCTTTTCCCCGCTAACCAGACAGATTGGCATTTCTTGGGCTATTGACAGCTGGACGTTACATATTTAAAAACTCAAAGATGGGCAATAATTCATGTAGGAGGATAGGTACCTGGTGGTTCTACTCAAACACTCTCAGTTCAGTTCAGTTCAGTTCAGTTGCTCAGTCATGTCTGATTCTTTGCAACCCCATGGGCTGTAGCACGTCAAGCTTCCCTGTCCATCATCAACTCCCAGAGCTTGCTCAAACACAAGTCCATTGAGTTGGTGATGCCATCCAACCATCTCATCCTGTCATCCCCTTCTCCTACTGCTTTCAGTCTTTCCCAGCATCAGGGTCTTTTCCAATGAGTCAGCTGGCCAAAGTATTGGAGCTTCAGCCTCAGCATCAGTCCTTCCAATGAATACTCAGGACTGATTTCCTTCAGGATTGATTGGTTTGATCTCCTTGTAGTCCAGGGGACTCACAAGAGTCTTCTTTAGCACCGCAGTTCAAAAGCATCAATTCTGTGGTGCTCAGTTTTCTTCAGAGTTCAACTCTCAGATCCATACATGATGACTGGAAAAACCATAGCTTTGACTAGACAGACCTTTGTTGGCAAAGTAATGTCTCTGCTTTTTAACATGCTGTCTAGGTTGGTCATAGCTTTTCTTCCAAGGAGCAAGTGTCATTTAATTTCATGGCTGCAGTCACCATCTGCAGTGATTTTGGAGCCCCCCAAAATAAAGTCTCTCACTGTTTCCATTGTTTCTCCATCTATTTGCCATGAAGTGACGGGACCAGATGTGATGATCTTCATTTTTTGAATGTTGAGTTTTAAGCCAGCTTTTTCATTCTCCTCTTTCACTTTCATCAAGAGGCTCTTTATTTCTTCTTCTCTTTCTGCCATAAGGGTGGTATCATCTGTGTATCTGAAGTTACTGATATTTCTCCCAGAAATCCTGATTCCAGTATGTGCTTCATCCAGCCTAGCATTTTGCATGATGTACTCTGCATATAAATTAAATAAGCAGGGTGACAATGTACAGCCTTGTCATACTCCTTCCCAATTTGGAACCAGTCTGTTGTTCCATGTCCAGTTCTAACTGTTTCTTCTTGACCTGCATACAGATTTCTCAGGAGGCAGATAAGGTGGTTTGGTATTCCCATCTCTTTCAGAATGTTCCACAGTTTGTTGTGATCCACACAGTCAAAGGCTTTGACGTAGTCAATAAAGCAGAAATAGATGTTTTCCTGGAACTCTCTTGCTTTTTCTATGATCCAATGGATGTTGGCAATTTGATCTCTGGTTCCTCTGCCTTTTCTAAATCCAGCTTGAACATCTGGAAGTTTTTGCTTCACCTTCTGTTGAAGCCTGGCTTGGAGAATTTTGAGCTTTTTACTTTGCTAGCGTGTGAGATGAGTGCAATTGTGCAGCAGAATCCTCTGCATTGCAGGAGGATTCTTTACCAGCTGAGTCACACAAGGGAAGCCTAACAATACTGGAGTGGGTAGCCTATCCCTTCTCCAGCAGATATTCCAGACCCAGGAATCAAACCAAGTTCTCCAGCATTACCGGCAGATTCTTTAGCAACTGAACTATCAAGGAAGCCCTCAAACACTCTAATATCAACTAACAAGAAAAAATAATACACAACAGTGCTAGAGAACAGCTGTTTCAATACTTGCCAACTTGTCTACTGTACTGAGATGTTAAAACTGTCACGCTGGAAATACCACTTTGGCTTTACTATCAACAAAAATTGCATAAATTTTTGAGAAGTAAGCAGATGAGGTAGAAATAAGACCTATTTCTTATAGGAAATAGATATAAGGAAAGACTAATATTTGAACTCCACTGCAGGGCAAGCCACTGCTAGGAAGTATTAAGGACATAAGATCCTGGCACATAGGCCAGATTTGAGCCCAAAAAATATCTTTACAGTAAATCAGAAAAACAGATTTCTTTTTAAAAATAACGATATCTGGCAACATGGGGTTTATGTCTCATCAGTGGTGGAGCATTCAGTTTGCCAGAATTCCTCCCCAACCTGCCTGTATTCAAGTTTTATTTTCAACCATAGTGAGGGTAATTTCACTACAGAAATTGGCAAATGCTACAAATCAGAACTATATTTAGTTTTCTGGAGAATTAGGTCTTAAACATTTACTGGCATATTGCTATCATAATATATTTTTAATAAGTTGTGAGATATGTATGAGCACAAGAAAATGAGGGGGAGGGGCAGCTTTTCCCTTAGCATTAGTTTTTTTTTTTTCCTGTTTTCTTGTCTTTTGTAGATTTTATTCAACATATATGTTACTTTTGTAATCACTTAAGCTAATGCAATTAGGTTTAAATTCAAAATATTCCTTATGTAATAAGCTTACTCAAAGATTGCTTCATCTAGCCATTATTTCTACATTTTATGAAGGTTTCAAATCCCAACATTTCCTTAAGAATGCCTAGGATTTAGCTAGGAGTTAAAAATCTCAAATGAATTCACTTTTGCCCGTAGCCCTCTAAATTTTTCAATAATGGCTAAAATGCAATAAATCAGCTATAAGGAGGAGAAGACTGTGGAGGATAAAGAAGAAAGCACTTATCTCTTGACAGGGTTCAGAGCACTGATAGAATCTGGTTTGGGAAGAGCCCGGACCCCAATACCTAGAATAGTTCTAGATATCCTGGAAATGCTGACTGTTTGGTTTAAAGTGTGCTATGTGGGCAGACCAGCAATACCAGGGGGGAAAAGGTAGTCAAGACAGGGCAGGCATGACCATAGAGGTCATTTTTGCACTGGTTATGGCCACTCTGGGGCATCTGTGGTGGCTCAGCAGTAAAGAGTACACCTGCAGTGCAGGAGCCACAGGTTTGATCCCTGGGTCAGGAAGATTCCCTAGAGGAGTGCACAGTAACCCACTTCAGTATTCTTGCCTGGAGAATCCACTTCAGTATTCTTGCCTGGAGAATCCCATGGACAGAGAAGCCTGGTGAGCTATAGTACCTGGGGTCACACAGAGTTGGACATGACTGAGCGACTTAGCATTTGTGGCCACTTTGCATTTGCTTACTCCTAACATCATGAGAAACTCTGGGCTGGAAGAAGCACAAGCTGGAATCAAGATTGCTGTGAGAAATATCAATAACCTCAGATATGCAGATAACACCACCCTTACAGCAGAAAGTGAAGAGGAACTAAAGACCCTCTTGATGAAAGTGAAAGAGGAGAGTGAAAAAGTTGGCCTAAAGCTCAACATTCAGAAAACTAAGATCATGGCATCTGGTCCCATCACTTCATGGGAAATAGATGGGGAAACAGTGGAAACAGTGTCAGACTTTATTTTTTTGGGCTCCAAAATCACTGCAGATGGTGATTGCAGCCATGCAATTAAAAGACGCTCACTCCTTGGAAGGAAAGTTATGTCCAACCTAGATAGCATATTAAAAAGCAGAGACATTACTTTGCCAACAAAGGTCCGTCTAGTCAAGGCTATCATTTTTCCAGTGGTCATGTATGGATGTAAGAGTTGGACTGTGAAGAAAGCTGAGTGCTGAAGAATTGATGCTTTTGAACTGTGGTGTTGGAGAAGACTCTTGAGGGTCCCTTGGACTGCAAGGAGATCCAACCAGTCCATTCTAAAGGGGATCAGTCCTGGGTGTTCATTGGACGGACTGATGCTAAAGCTGAAACTCCAATACTTTGGCCACCTCATGCGAAGAGTTTACTCATTGGAAAAGACTCTGATGCTGGGATGGATTGGGGGCAGGAGGGAAAGGGGACGACAGAGGATGAGATGGCTGGATGGCATCACCGGCTCTATGGACATGAGTTTGAGTGAACTCCGGGAGTTGGTGATGGACAGGGAGGCCTGGCGTGCTGCGATTCATGGGGTTGCAAAGAGTCGGACATGACTGAGGGACTGAACTGAACTAACATCAGCATAGTGATGGGGTCTAGGCACAGCCTCAAATGACTCAGAGCATGTTAAGTGTATGCTTAAATGCCCAGACCTAAACTAAATTTGTTAGTTTTTCTTATATAATTCCTAGATAAGAAGACACTCCAGCAATAAAAAGTAATCACAGGTATCCTGAAATGCCTTTATAAATGCTTTTAATAATATATCCTGTAAATAATTCTCAAAACTTTAGGGTGCCAAACTGTGTGTATGTGTCCAGTGCTAGAAATATGTAGAAATAGAGGGAAATTGGTAGTATTTTAACCAGGGAGAAACATGACACATCTTTATTTAGAATCATAATAGTTAAAGCCCTTTTTTTTTTTCTTGCTGTGTAAGAACTCTTTTTATTTTTTGAGTTTTTGTTTTCACTAACCTAAATTCAACCTTCAGAGAATTAGCTTTAAACTTGTTATCCCTGAAATGCTCTCTAGTGGTTGGCATGGGAGTTCACAGTCCTGTGCACTGGTGGTTATTAAATAACCTCAGGGAATTTTTGTTTGTTTGCTTGATTCTTACCTTTTGGCTAAAATTTCCTTTGAACATTATTTTATCTTTCTGTATTCCCTATTCAGTTTTCATTGATTGTTGCTTTTCGCCCCTTGTCATAATTATCTGTAATGCCGAGTCAATTTTGAAAGTAAGCCCAGATTTGCCCTAGAGGTGGCAGAATTTCTGTGGAGGGTAAGTGAAATGATTGCTGCATATAACTTTATAAAGTGTAAAGACCTCTGAGATGAAAGGAGCTATATAAATGTAAGGCTGTCATTTTAAATTGCCATTACCGTTTGAAATTCTCAAGAGACATGTTACTGAAATCCAGCGTATGCACCATATTAGATTGCTTAATATCATTAAAGCATGTGCAGCAAATGAAAATACCAATTTCCTCTTATATGTAGCTCGTGTTTAAGGCTGCGTATCCAAAGCCAGCACGTTTCACAGATCATTCCAGCATATTAATACTCACCGAAGGAAGCAGAAGCTAACAAAGTATGAAGACAGTTGTGTTTCTCTAGCCTGTTGATTGTTTGTTTATGTCTGTGTGTTTGTAAAGACAGAAACCGATTTGAGAAACCAAATGAAATGAGACATATACCAGAAAAGGTTTGAGAAAACCAGCAGAGAAGCCTGGATAGAAACATACACATATACACAGCACCTCACTAGGTGGTTTATTATTTACCTTTGGCAATAAAAAACCCTGAGAAATAATACATATTTACAATAGAAAAGAATTGCAGGAACAGAAAAATTATCAAAGCAGTGAAAATGGCCTGCCCTCCAATGTGAGAGCAGCTACTCTTGTCACCTCCATTTGCAAGTTTGTTTTAGGAAAAGAGAGTGCTCCGTATGTATGATTGGAGCCATGCACAAACCAGCAAGATGGAAATGCCAAGAAACAAGCAAGTGAGAGCGAGGCATCAGTGGCAAATTGGAATCTAAGGCCTTTTGTGCTTGTTAAATGGTGGAATGATTATAATTGGAAAAAGTGATGTGCATTAGTTCTGAGTGAATGTACAAGAAATGACAAGCGTGTAACTTAATGATTACTTCACAACACTCAGGACTGCCTTCTACTCTCACATCGAGGGGTTCAGCCCCACAGCAGAGAAAGCCACATGCCTTCCCCTCCTATTCATGAGTATTCTCCACAGGTCACATGGAAATAACCCTGAAGTGATAAGTCTTGGTTTAGGAAGTCCGCTGCTTAAGCTGGTGTAAGTCATTGTGACAAAGAATGGTGGGATGTGTTTTGTCTTTTTCTGGTAAACCATCATAATCATGGGCAAGCAAATGGACAGGATCTTGTTTTAAAGGGCAGAGCATATGTTTACTCTCCTGGGGAAAGGGAGGCTATGAGAACGTTTCCTGAAAATCAAATTTAATCAAATGAGTCGGAGTGTGTCAACATTCTCTTCATTTTTAAAATAGATAGCTACAAAATGTGTTGATTTTATAATATCTTCAAAATTATCTTATTTTTTCTGAATAAAAAATTTACCGTATCTAATTTTATGATATACCTTTAGGTTAAAATTTAAAAAGTAAAAAACAAAAGTAGTTTTAAAATATTCCCATGTTGATAAATTTATAACAAATTATAAAATTTATGGCTTAAAGTGTAAATAATTATAGTCAGCTAAATCATGTTCAACAACTGATATTATTAACTAGATATTAAATTATTAACAGCTTCTATTTTGCTTTATCCTAGAAACTGGTTCTGGAATTGCTCTGTAACCCAAACTAGGATGCAAGTAGGGTTGTCTAGAGAACATTTGCCTAAAACCCAAGTAAAGTCATAGTTTATGACAGATAATTATAAACATAACTTAAAGATCAGTACCTAAGTGAGGAAAACATATTTAAGAGAGAAAGACATTATAAAGTGACAGGAATATATAAAATTATTTCATATACTGTCATGTAAAAGATAAGAATTAACCCAGATGTATTTAGTGGAATCTCAGAGATACTTCTGTTCACAGATAGTTCTGGAGAAGGAAATGGCAACTCCAGTATTCTTGCCTGGAGAATCCCAAGGATAGAGAGCCTGGCAGGGTTCATACAGTCCCTGGGGTCGCAAAATGTTGGACAGGACTAGGCGACTAAACAACCACCACAGATACTTCTGGAGTAGGAAATGGCAACTCACTCCAGTAATCTTGCCTGGAAAATCGCATGGATGGAGGAGCCTGGTGGGCTACAGTCCATGGGTCATAAAGATTCAGACATGACTGAGCAACTGAAAAGCAGTACAAATATTTACACTGAAGTTCCACCAGTCAGCACTAGGTGGTGTCTGTTGAAAAGTGGCCAGTTTAGTGAGGAATACTAAATAAAACCAGAAGAGTCACAGAAGTATTCTGCTGCTGCTGCTGCTGCTGCTAAGTCGCTTCAGTCATGTCCGACTCTGTGCGACCCCATAGACGACAGCCCACCAGGCTCCCCCGTCCCTGGGATTCTCCAGGCAAGAACACTGGAGTGGGTTGCCATTTCCTTCTCCAATGCATGAAAGTGAAAACTGAAAGTGAAGTCGCTCAGTCGTGTCCGACTCTTAGCTACCCCATGGACTGCAGCCCACCAGGCTCCTTCGTCCATGGGATTTTCCAGGCAAGAGTACTGGAGTGGGGTGCCATTGCCTTCTCCCAGAAGTATTCTACTCTCCATAATGAAACTTATGTCTTCCCCGTGCCCCCCACCCCTGCCCAATCCACATTTTCAACAACATAGGATCTCTACATGCTTTGCCAATATTATCATTATCAATGATATTCAGGGTAGCAAAATTTTAAAAGGTTTTCTTGGCATAAAGGGAAGAAGGCCCTTTTTTATCTCTCTATTTTTTTAAAAAGTAATCTCCCTTTAGATATATGATTTATTGTGGAAGGGTTTAATAAGAGCTTTTTTCTTTTTTAACATCTATTAGTAAGATGAAGTGAAGATAGTTACAACGGAGAATATATTATCACGACCACCGTGCAGGTAATATCCTGCATATTGAGTCTAATCACCCATTTAAGTTAAAGTAAGAGTTGTTAAAAATATGGAGAATCACACTCTAATGATTAGTGATGAGAATCACCTAGATAATGAAATTAGTATTGAGAAACATATTTTTAGGCAGAATGATTATCTGGGAGATTGATTAAAAGGATAATTGAAGAACAATGTAACCTCGTTCATAGTTATCAAGTTGAACTTGTTTAAGGCAATGTATCATAATAGGGTAGCTATGCCAAATCATAAAAGGACTGGCCACTGCTTAAAAGGATGTTTATTATATGTTAATCCAGACATGTTGTCATACCAGTGAAATATCTTCAGTAAAAATATCGAGGATGATAAGAGTAGTAAAACAATATCTCAAGCTATCTCAATAACTCGTGAGAAGCATCTGAAAGGAGTTTGCAACGTATAGAAAGAAGGTTGCTTAAAAGGAATTACAGTTTAATGGTTCCATCAGCAACAACCGTCAGTAGAAGAAACTACTCTTTCAGCCTACCGGAAATGTTAACAAGGATTGCATGGTAATAATCTCCTTCTTTGAAAGTAAAACAAAAATTAAATTGTTACTTCCAGTCAGTCATGAAAACAGGTTGATAAAGGAATTAATTAACTAATTGAAACTGGAATATAAAGATGGTAAGATGTCCATTGCAAAAGTCTTCATTTTCCTTGTGTCTTTTTTACCAGGCCTTCTAGTCACTTACATTTTGGGGTAATTGAATTGTTATCCTTTCTAGGGCTTCCCTGGTAGCTCAGCTGGTATCCTTTCTATGTCCCTTTTTAAAACTTTTATTTTTTAAATTAATGAATAGTACAGTTGACTTTTATCTTTTAACTCATAGACTTTATATTTTAAAAGTTTTAGGTTTACAGAAATGCTGAGCAGAAAATATAGAGAATTCCTATATACTCCCACTGTCCTAACACTCTCCCCAACACACACACACACACACTCACACAGAGTTTCCTCTATTATTCCTCTACTATTAACATCCTCTCCCTTGAGGAGAAGGGGACGGCAGAGGATGAGATGGTTGGATGGTGTCACCGACTCAATGGACATGAGTTTGAGCAAGTTCCAAGAGATGGTGATGGACAGGAAAGCCTGGCATGCTGCAGTCCAGGAGATCACAAAGATTTGGATGTGACTGAGTGACTGAACTGAACTGATTAACATTTTACATTGGTATGGTACATATGTTACAGCTGATAAGCTAATATACATGATTATTAACTATTGGGGTTCACTCCCTCTGCTGTACATTTCTATGGGTTTTGCCTAGGCCATCCAGGATGATGCTAGATTGAAGTGGTGATAATGGGCATCTTTTGCCTTGCTCCTAATTTTAGGGGAAATCTTTGTCACCATTAACTATAATGCTAGCTATTTTGGGGGGTGAGAAGATGTAGATGCTCTTTATCCAGTTGACAAAGTTCTCGTCTATTCCTAGTTTGCTGAGAGTTTTTATTTTGAATTGATGTTTAAGTTTTTCATATTTTTTTATCCTGCACCAAATGATAGGATCAAGTGGCTTTTCTTTTTCAGGTTGTTGATATGGGCTATGACAATGATTGATTTTTGAATACTGAATTAATTTATAATCTTGGGGAAAATCCCACTTAGTCATGATGTATTATTCCTCCCATATATTTCTGGATTTTATTTACTGACATTTTATTAAGGATTTTTGCATCTATGTTCTAAGCACTGTTGATTTTACATTGTTTTTGCCTAGTATCTTAGTAGCAAGATAATGCTAGCCGAGTTGTGAAGTTTATTACCCTCTTGTAATTTTCTGGAAAAGATTGTGTAGAATTTATGCTATTTTTTCCTTAAATATTTGCCAGTGAAATTATCTGGCCATGGAGATTTCTTCTTTAGAAAAAGCTTTAAAATTTGAATATAATTTAGTCAATGTTATAGAACTATTCAAGTTACCTATTACATCTAGAGTGAGTTTTGGTTGTTTGTGGATTTTGAGGAATGGATCCATGTCACGTATGTTGTTGAATTTATGGCTTAAGAGTCATTCATAGTGTTTCCTTATTATTTTAAAAGCCTGCAGAACCTGTATTGGTATTCAGTATTTCCTTTCTGATATTTATAACATCTCTTTCCTCTTTTTTTCCTTATTAAGCTAGCTAAAGTTTTACCAGTTGTAATAAGCTTTTCAAAACACTAGGTTTTTTTTGTTTGTTTGTTTGTTTCATGTATTTTCCCTATTCTTGTTTTAGATTTCATTGATTTGTTTTCTTATTTTATACACACTTCTTTCTGCTTGTATTTTTGCTTCCCTTTCTCTAGTTTCTTCTTCACAACAATTTTCTGGAATTCTGATACATAGATAGAGTCATAGACTCAAAGAATGCCAGAATGAGAAGGACTTGAAAATTAGAAGGCTTAGTATTTGTCTGTAATGGGGCACAACAGAATCCCCTGTGGAATCATTCAAAAGCATGCAACTGAGCTCTACTCTCCAAGACTCTGATTCAGAGAACTTAATGGTGGTTTGTGGTATATCTTGGAATATATAGGAGGAAAGCTAGTAGTGTTTTTTGACATGTGTCCCCAACTGAGATACTCATTTTTCAGTAATACAGAGAACCAACCAGAGTTAGGACCAGGATATTAACCTCCTGATTTTGAAGTTTTTGCCACACTCCAACCAACTGAACACCCTGTTCTTTCTCAATACCCTATGTTCAGTTCAGTTCAGTGACTCAGTCATGTCTGACTCTTTGCAAACCCATGGACTGCAGCCAGGTCTCCCTGTCCATCACCAACTCCTGGAGTTTACTCAAACTCATGTCCATTGAGTCGGTGATGCCATCCAACCATCTTATCCTCTGTCTTCCCCTTCTCCTCCTGCCTTCAGTCTTTCCCAGCATCAGGGTCTTTTCAAATGAGTTAGCTGTTTGTATCAGGTGACCAAAGTATTGGAGTTTCAGCTTCACCATCAGTCCTTCCAATGAATATTCAGGACTGATCTGTAGGATGGACTGGTTGGATCTCCTTGCAGTCCAAGGGACTCTCAAGAGTCTTCTCCAACACCACAGTTCAAAAGCATCAATTCTTCGGCACTCAGCTTTCTTTATAGTCCAACTCTCACATCCATAATGACTACTGGAAAAACCATAGCTTTGACTAGATGTACTTTTGTTGGCAAAGTAATGTCTTTGCTTTTTAATACGCTGTCTAGTTTGGTCATAACTTTTCTTCCAAGGAGCAAGTTTCTTTTAATTTACTGGCTGCAGTCACCATCTGCAGTGATTTTGGAGCCCCCCAAAATAAAGTCTCTCACTGTTTCTGCTGTTTCCCCACTTATTTGCCATGAAGTGATGGGACCAGATGCAATGATCTTAGTTATCTGAACGTTGAGTTTTAAGCCAACTTTTTCACTTTCCTCTTTCACTTTCATCAATAGACTCTTTAGTTCTTCTTCACTTTCTTCCATAAGGGTGGTGTCATCTGTGTATCTGAGCTTATTGATATTTCTCCCGGCAATCTTGATTCCAGCTTATGCTTCATCCAGCCCAGCATTTCTCGTGATGTACTCTGCATAGAAGTTAAATAAGCAGGGTGACAATATACGGACCTGATATACTTCTTTTCCTATTTTGAACCTGTCTGTTGTTCCTGTCCAGTTTTAACTGCTGCTTCCTGACCTGCATACAGATTTCTCAGGAGGCAGATCAGGTGGTCTGGTATTCCCATCTCTTTCAGAAGTTTCCACAGTTTGTTGTTATCCACACAGTCAAAGGCTTTGGCATAGTCAATAAAGCAGAAACAGACGTTTTTCTGGAACTCTCTTGCTTTTTTGATGATACAGCAGATGTTGGCAATTTTATCTCTGGTTCCTCTGCCTTTTCTAAAGCCAGCTTAAATATTTGGAAGTTCACAGTTCACATATCCAACCCTGGCTTGGAGAATTTTGATCATTACTTTACTAGTGTGTGAGATGAGTGCAGTTGTGTGGTAGTTTGAGCATTCTTTGTCATTGCCTTTCTTTGGGATTGGGATGAAAACTGACCTTTTCCAGTCCTGTGTTAAATATGTACAAACAATGAATTTATGGTCCAAAGACTCCTACTTTTTTATCTTCTTTTTTTATTAATTATTTTTTTTTATTTTACAATATTGTATTGGTTTTGCCATACATCAACATGAATCTGCCACGGGTGTACACGTGTTCCCCATCCTGAACCCCCCTCCCACCTCCCTCCCGGTACCACCCCTCCAGGTCATCCCAGTGCACCAGCTCCAAGCATCCTGTATCGAACCTGGACTGGAGATTTGTTTCTTATATGATATTATACACGTTTCAATGCCATTCCCCAAATCATCCCACCCTCGCCCTCTCCCACAGAGTCCAAAAGGCTGTTCTATACATCTGTGTCTCTCTTGCTGTCTCGCATACAGGGTTATCGTTACCGTGTTTCTGAATTCCATATATATGTGTTAATATACTGTATTGGTGTTTTTTTTTCCCCCCCTGGCTTACTTCACTCTGTATAATAGGCTCCAGTTTCATCCACCTCATTAGAACTGATTCAAATGTATTCTTTTTAATGGCTGAGTAATACTCCATTGTGTATATGTACCACAGCTTTCTTATCCATTCATCTGCTAATGGACATCTGGGTTGCTTCCATGTCCTGGCTATTATAAACAGTGCTGTGATGAACATTGGGGTACACGTGTCTCTTTCAATTCGGGTTTCCTCAGTGTGTATGCCCAGCAGTGGGATTGTTTTTTTATCTTCTTTAGAAACTTTTGGTCACAAAATTTTAGAATCAGAGCTCTTTGCAACACCAGCTGTCAGAGCAAGTAGCCAAAGAGAAGAAAAGCAGAAAGAGAACTTGAGTAGCCCAAATAGCTGATGCATTAAACTCATGTAGATTTCTCTTAGGTGCCCTCTAGGCTTTTGATCACTCTACTGACTTTTTATTTAGACCCAGTTTGTAGACAAATAAGAAATACACTTGACTAGTTAGGATGGATTTGTTTGTAAATTGAGAAAGTAGAGGAAAAATGATTATGTACCCTTTCAAAAAAAAAAAAAACCCAGTTGTACTTATCTTTATTGGTTAACATTCACAATGCCATTCTTATTTTAACTAGATAAGAACTCAACATTAATTCTTCCTGAATGAGTAATTATCATCTGTGTCTGAGAATGTAAAGCAACCTAATATATGAAGGACTTTCCATGTTGGACCAAATTCCCTAGTCTCATTTTGGCATTCAGTTTTTCCTGCCTCTGAGAAATATGATACAAAAGCGGCTAAGGGATGCTCAGTTCTCTGAAGCCAGAGGCAGAAGCGGTCTGGAAGACATTTTGTTTTATCTCTTTTTAAACTTCTTTAAAAATATTTCTAGAGAGAGTACCTAATAATAAGAGAGGTAGGTGGATGGCGGAGAGTTAACTAAAATGTTCAGAATAGCTCTGAGTACAATCACATTTAAAAATAGAGAGAACGGGCCAGGAACAAAACCCCACTAACTCAGTCTATCTAGTTCAGATGTAGCTGACGTCCCTATTTAGCATCTTCAAGTTGCTCACACTTTCCTCACCAACCTAAGAATGTGCCTCTAGCACTGGACAGCCTGCCAAGTCTAAGGACATGGGAATGTGAATTATCAAGCAAGCTGGGGAGGAAAGGTGCTGAAATCATCTTTTTAGAAAATTGCCAAAAAACAGCTTGAGTTTCTAGGTGCTAATTGCTGAAATATGTTTTAGCTTCTGAATTTATTCTGGGCTTATGACCTGCTAACCAAAAGGTAAGAAGGAGGTTGTAAAAGAAAGAGAAGCATGGCTGTTAAAAGGGAGCAGGGTAAGGAACTGCTTAGCCCAAGGCCTTCTGGAAAACCACATTATATGCATTATATGAAAGGAAGTGTATTTTATCTGACATATGCTGATACAATTAGATTTGACTACCAACATAATGCAGTCCTTTGCTGTCTTCTGAACTTCTAACAGGAGGTTAGCCATAGTCTTGAAAGTGAGGCTATATAGACAGCTAAATTTGAATTCACCATTCTTCTTTTTACTAAATTTCTTATTTAACTTTTCTAAAAAGTTGTTTATGACTGTTACCACATTTCAGCCTCATGATGATTTGTTACAGCAAGTAAAATTCTGTTTTTCTATATGTGAAACTGAGGCACAGAAAGCCAGAAATGTTACCTTAAACTCTGATTTTATATTAGGGACAGAATTAGGACTCAACTGGAATTTCTTACCCTACTATGAGAATATTCCACTTGCTCCATAGCCACTAGCCATAAAAGTCCCTGGAACAAATTACAAAAGTAACTTATTAGGAAAGCTTTAACTAAATTAGTTTTTCTGAAATAGTTTATTAGACAATCCTGTAAAAAAGCAATTGTACCAGATTAGGGTTCCTTTCAATACTGTGAACTTAAAACTATGGAGGGATTTGCAAACTGAATTATCCAGGCTCAGAGTAGTCAGTAAATATATGAATTATTTTTCAGTTGTGAGTTGAGCAGATATATACTAAAAATGTTATCATTTAAATATACCTAAATATCTTTTTTGGTTTAAATTACTGGAGAAGATACATCTTTATATGGCTATTTCTTCATAACACCTTTTTTTTTTTTTCTTTTTACAACTTCTGGAGTATTTCTCACACACAAGGTATGGTACTTGAACTTCATTTTGAGAAACAGTCTCTTCTAAAGCAAAGCTTTTAAATCTAATTAATCTAAATAACATATAAAAAGATGGAACCAACTTAGTATTAATGATAATTATTAACTTTATATTTTTTTAAAGATCTGTGCTTAAATTTAATCCCTAAAATGGAGATGCCGATCCAGATAAAAACATGTACAAAAAGATATCTGGTTGAGGTGTCTCTGTATGTTCACATGCGGGGACACTCTGCTCCAAATACATGATGGTTCAGGTAAAACTTGCAAAGATAAAACCAAAACATATATCTATCTTTAAAAAAAGATAAATATTTCTTTGAAGACAATGAAACAGAAATGCAAATTGGTGAGTAGAATTGAGCCAGAGACCTACTGAGCCCAGGAGTTGGACTACTAGAGAATAGAGTAAGATTAAAGGTGTTCATGTAAGGTAATAAGATAGGAAATGTGCTGATTTTACTGCCTGAAGCCAGGGACTTGGGCCGGAATTCCACTGTTACACTCACGAAGTATGGCGTGGGGAAAGACAATGGTTGCTGCTCACCTCCTGGGGCGGTAAGAGGACAGAGATTCAGACTCAAGGCCAGGAATGAGGAAAACTGAGCACTGCCTCTTTGAACTTGTCGGACACACGCTCAGCATCTCCACATACCAGAAGTGTGTAAGCATCATGAAAAGACTTGGTTCTGGGTGAGGAACTCAGGTAGTTGTGTGGGGTCAGTTGTAAACGCACCACAATGGGAGGTGTGTGGGGAAAGATAGTAGAAGATGCTTGCAGAAGAAAACAACAGATCAAACTTAAAATAGTTTCTACTCAAAACGAGTCTGATAACAAACATCCCATCTCAAACATACAAAGGTATCTAAGGCTAAGACAATTAAACATACCAAACAATAGATCACAAATTTGCAGAACATCAGTGATAAAGAGAAAATCTTAAAAACCACCAAGAAGAAAAGAGAGATAACCCAAACAGCAACAACAGGTAAATACAGGAAAAATATCACCAGGAAAAATAGATGATGAAGACAAAGGGGGTAATACCCTCCATGTACTGAAGGAAAAAAGCTGATACTAGCTAGAAAGGATGGCATTGTTCTTCCCATTCTGCATTTTCCCCAGAACCCATGCCCTATGTCATGTAACTTCACAGTTTGCCTCAGTAAATAGAGAATAAAATAAAGTGTTAGTAATTTTAACACTTGAATCCTTTAATGGTTAAAATTAAAATTTTAAGCATTAGGATAAAATTGGATTGATGGGTGTTTGGTTGATAGAAAAGGTTAAACACTTTGTTGTACATGGAAGGACAGCAGACATACAAAATACTTTTAACTCCTTAAGGAAAGTTAAAGAAAAATAAAAAATAAAAGAAATAACATGTAATGCTTCCAAATAGACAGATGGATAAAATAAAGAGGATTATGAAAATCTATTAATTTGACAAAAGGTGTGAAAGAAGAAAAAGAGAATCAAAACAAGAGAATAATAAGAAAAACACAAGATATGTCTTCTAAGTCACTTCAGTTGTGTCTGACTCTGTGCGACCCCATAGACGGCAGCCCACCAGGCTCCCCCATCCCTGGGATTCTCCAGGGAAGAACACTGGAGTGGGTTGCCATTTCCTTCTCCAATGCATGAAAGTGAAAAGTGAAAGTGAAGTCGCTCAGTTGTGTCCGACCTCAGCGATCCCATGGACTGTAGCCTACCAGGCTCCTCCATCCGTGGGGATTTCCAGGCAAGAGTACTGGAGTGGGAGATGGTAAAACATTAAGTCATCCTATTAAAAAAATCAGAGGATTGGTTTGTCCACTGACATGCTCAGTCTCTTTAGTTAACAGGGAAATGAACATAAATTCACAGAGATAACAACATAATAAAACTCAATGACTACAATAAAAACCGCATCTGTCACAGGCAAAAATGTTGAACAAAAATGTTGAACATCATATAAAGATAATGGTGGTAATACATTTAATGAATACTCACTACTTAGAGTCACAGTTTAAATTCTGACAACAACCCTAAAAGGAAATTGTTGTTATTATTCCTGTTCTTTAGATGTCTCAACTAATGTTTATTTCTAGTAGCCAACTTTGTATTCTCAGCAAAAATCCTACTGAAGTGTAGAGGAGGAAAAAAGCTTCAACCTCTCCATACACTGCCTTTCTTTCTCTCCCTTTTTCTATTTTAGCAGATTTTTCTTCTTTTACTGAGCAGCAAGACCAAAGGAGCTCAGAAAATATTTATACTTAAGCATATTTTTTTTTCCTTTAGGTACACCAGAGGCCTATGGAGACACTATGAAACAATGGTTGATTTCGGTTATACAGTGATGCCAAGGGTGGTACATAGTGCAACACAGTATCTTTAGAGGACAGTGCAGAACTTCTTTTTTTTTTTTTTTTTTTTTCCCAGAAGCTACAGTTTCCTTATTTGAAAGAATGGCTATAGAATCCTCTTAGGGAGAAAAATATATTTTGGTTTTTTCTTGTAACAAGATGATAAAAGGAGCAATATTTTCCTTACTTTTGATGGATGCCCACAAATAGGTGGTACCCATATGTATATTAAAATATACAAGCAACTCCTGCAGCTCAATTCCAGAAAAATAAATGACCCAATCAAAAAATAGGCCAAAGAACTAAACATACATTTTTCCAAAGAAGACATACAAACGGGTAACAAACACATGAAAAGATGCTCAACATCACTCATTATTAGAGAAATGCAAATCAAAACCACAATGAGCTACCATCTCACGCTGGTCAGAATGGCTGCTATCCAAAAGCCTACAAACAATAAATGCTGAAGAGCGTGTGGAGAAAAGGGAACCCTCTTAGACCGTTGGTGGGAATGCAAACTAGTATAGCCACTATGGAGAACAGTGTGGAGATTCCTTAAAAAACTGGAAATAGGACTGCCATACAGACCCAGCAATCCCACTGCTAGGCATACACACTGAGAAAACCAGAATTGAAAGAGATACGTGTATCCCAATGTTCGTTGCAGCACTGTTTATAATAGCCAGGACATGGAAGCACATAGATGTCCATCGGCAGACAAATGGATAAGAAAGCTGTGGTACACACACAGAATGGAATATTACTCAGCCATTGAAAAGAATGCATTTGAATCAGTTCTAATGAGGTGGATGAAAATGGAGCCTATTATACAGAATGAAGTAAGTCAGAAAGCAAAACACCAATACAGTATATTAATGCATATATATGGAATTTAGAAAGATGGTAATGATAACCCTATATGCGAGACAGCAAAAGAGATACAGATGTATAGAACAGTCTTTTGGACTCTGCGGGAGAAGGCGAGGGTGGGATGATTTGGGAGAATAGCATTGAAACATGTCTATTATCACATGTGAAACAGATCGCCAGCCAGGTTCAATGCACGAGACAGGGTGCTCAGGGCTGGTGCAGTGGGATGACCCAGAGGGATGGGATGGGGAGGGAGGTGGGGAAGGGGTTCAGGACGGGGAACACATGTACACCCATGGCTGATTCATGTCAGTGTATGGCAAAACCACTACAATATTTTAAAGTAATTAGTCTCTAATTAAAATAAATAAAATTTTTAAAAAATAAATAAAAATAAAATGAAATATTAGATTCATAAACAGCACTTTCAAAGGAGGTGATTCTGTTAGTCACTCAGTCATGTCTGACTCTTTGAGGCCCCATGATCTGTAGCCTGCCAGCCTCCTCTGTACATGGAATTCTCCAGGCAAGAAGACTGGAGTGGGTTGCTATTCCTTCTCCAGGGGATCTTCCTGACCAGGGATTGAACCCAGTCTCCTACACTGCTGGCAGGTTCTTCACTTTCTGAGCCACCAGTATTGCTAATTTTAACTGAACCTTACCTCCAGACTTTAAGTAATGTTGGACCAGTTAAAAGAATGAAACTTGCAACTGGAGGCAAATTTCTTTGAAAATAGTTGCAGTGTATTTCCTCTAATTTTCCCAACATGGCAGAACAGAGGGGACCTCCTTTTTACTTTTAATTATGTGAGTATGGTTTCATCTCAATCTACAAGAGGCTTAACTTATGTTTTAGGACTTGTGTCTGAAAAACTTCCCTAAAGTGATGATTGTGGATGGCTAGTTTTAGATGGTAGAGCAAGGGGAAGCGGTTCTTTCAGGAACATCTGAAATACATGGGTGGTAAGGGTTTCCCATTGGTGTGCATGAGCATAAGGGAGAACTTGGACTAAACTTAAATGGATTTTCCCACAGTTTGGCACTTGGTGAAGGAGACAGTCCATGTAGAATGGACCACAGGAAACTAGCTGCTGGTAGAGGAATGCTATGCCAGATGAATCTGGGCCTGAATTGAAGGAGAAATATAGCCCTTATGACCACAAGTGGAAGTGACAAATAGATTCAAGGGATCACATGTGATAGAGTACCTGAACAACTACGGAGGGAGGTTTGTGACATTGTACAGGATTCAGTGAACAAGACCATCCCCAAGAAAAATAAATGCAAAAGGCAAAATGGTTGTCTGAGAAGGCCTTTCAAATAGCTGTGAAAAGAAGAGAAGTGAAAGGCAAAGGAGAAAAGGAAAGATATACCTATTTGAACACAGAGTTCAAAAGAAGAGCAAGGAGAGACAAAAAAGCCTTCCTCCATGATCAATGCAAAGAAATAGAGGAAAACAATAGAATGGGAAAGACTAGAGATCTCTTCAAGAAAATTAGAGATACCAAGGGAAATTTTCATGCAAAGATGGGCACAATAAAGAACAGGAATGGTATGGACCTAACAGAAGCAGAAAATATTAAGAAGAGGTGGCAACAATATACAGAAGAACTGTACAAAGAAGATCTTCAAACTCAGATAATCACAATGGTGTGATCACTTACCCAGAGCCAGACATCCTGGAATGAGAATATGTGGACCTTAGGAAGCATCACTACGAACAAAGCTAGTGGAGGTGATGGAGTTTTAGTTGAGTTATCTCAAATCCTGAAAGATGGTGCTGTGAAAGTGCTGTACTCAATATGCCAGCAAATTTGGAAAACTCAGCAGTGGCCACAGGACTGGAAAAGGTTAATCTTCATTACAATCCCAAAGAAAGACAATGCCAAAGAATGCTCAAACTGCCACACAATTGCACTCATCTCACACGCTAGCAAAGTAATGCTCAAAATTCTCCAAGCCAGGCTTCAACAGTATATGAACCAAGAACTTCCATATGTTCAAGAAGATTTAGAAAAGGCAGAGGAATCAGAGATCAAATTGCCAACATCCATTGGGTCATTGAAAAAGCAAAAGAGTACCAGAAAAACATCTACTTCTGCTTTATTGACTATGCCAAAGCCTTTGACTGTGTGGATCACAATAAACTGTGGAAAATTCTGAAAGAGATGGGAATACCAGACCACCTGACCTGCCTCTTGAGAAATCTGCATGCAGGTCAAGAAGCAAAAGTTATAACTTGACATGGAACAACAGACTGGTTCCAAATAGGAAAAGAAGTACATTAAGGCTGCATATTGTCACCCTGCTTATTTAACTTATATGCAGAGTACATCATGAGAAATGCTGGGCTGGAAGAAGCACAAGCTGGAATCAAGATTGCTGGGAGAAATATCAATAACCTCAGATATGCAGATGACACCACCCTTATGGCAGAAAGTGAAGAAGAACTAAAAAGCCTCTTGATGAAAGTGAAAGAGGAGAGTGAAAAAGTTGGCTTAAAACTCAACATTCAGAAAAATAAGATCATGGCATGTGGTCCCATCACTTCATGCGAAATGGATGGGGAAACAGTGGAAACAGTGTCAGACTTTATTTTTTGGGGCTCCAAAATCACTGCAAATGGTAATTGCAGCCATGAAATTAAAAGATGCTTACTCCTTGGAAGGAAAGTTATGATCAACCTAGATAGCATATTAAAAAGCAGAGACATTACTTTGCCAACAAAGGTCCGTCTAGTCAAGGCTGTAGTTTTTCCAGTGGTCATGTATGAATGTGAGAGTTGGACTGTAAAGAAGGCTGAGCACCGAAGAATTGATGCTTTTGAACTGTGGTGTTGGAGAAGACTCTTGAGAGTCCCTAGGACTGCAAGGAGATCCAACCAGTCCATCCTAAAGGAGATCAGCCCTGGGTGTTCTTTGGAAGGACTGATGCTGAAGCTGAAACTCCAATACTTTGGCCACCTCATGCGAAGAGTTGACTCATTGGAAAAGACTCTGATGCTGGGAGGGATTGGGGGCAGGAGGAGAAGTGGACGACAGAGGATGAGATGGCTGGATGGTATCACTGACTCAATGGACATGAGTTTAGGTAAACTCCAGGAGTTGGTGATGGACAGGAAGGCTGGCATGCTGTGATTCATGGGGTCGCAAAGAGTTGAACAAGACTGAGAGACTGAACTGAACTGAACGGAACTGACTGAAGTAATCAGAGCAAGAGGTGACTGGGAAACTAAGACACAGGACATTCTTCTTTTCTGAAATTATTAATGAGGAGTAACTGCCGGTTATGACATGCGAAGGATGAGCAGTTTAGGATGTACACTTTAGTATTCGAATGTTATGCCAAAGAAAGACTGAACTCGTAAAACTGGAAAATACAAGCATATCCAAGTGACTTCCACCTCTGTTTAATATACAGAAAATATCACAGAACACTTACTAGTAGATTAATAGGAGCTGCTGCTGTGGCTAAATCGCTTCAGTCGTGTCCGACTCTGTGCGACCCACAGATGGCATCCCACCAAGCACGCGGTCCCTGGGTTTCTCCAGGCAAGAACATTGGAGTGGGTTGCCATTAATAGGAGCATATTTTAGTAAATCACTTCCTAAACAAAATGCAGGCTAATTAATGCCCGGTACATACATCAAACTGACACCTTATGCTATTTAACATTTACTTGATCAGTCAGAAGAAAATGGAGGCAAAATCACTGAGTGATAAGGTTCTTATTTATTTGGTCTTATGCCTTAGAATAGTGTTTGGCTGCTGTTTCACTTTTCACTTTCACTCATTGGAGAAGGAAATGGTAACCCACTCCAGTGTTCTTGCCTGGAGAATCCCAGGGATGGGGGAGCCTGGTGGGCTACCGTCTATGGGGTCACACAGAGTTGGACATAACTGAAGTGACTTAGCAGCAGCAGCAGCAGCAGCTGTGTTATCTTCATGAGATTCAGAGATGCTAAGTGAAGCTAGTTTTCAAGTGTCACTCTTGGCAAGTGAGATATCCCTTTTATAAAAATATCTGCTGAGCTTTGACACTTAAACTGAAGTGTGTGTCCACATACCTGCCAGAATGTGAATGTCTTTGTTCATCCTGATTCACAGATCCTTCAGTCAACAAAAGTACTTTACAGATGAGCAATTCAAGACTGCAAAATCAAAGGTGGTACATAGAGCTATCTTTCTCCAAGGACCACTGATCATGTTCCCTTGAGAAACCAGTAAACTAGATGTTGCTATGTCATTTCCAGATCTCTGTCAGAATGTTTGTGCGTGGTCATTGTCATTCTCTGAGAGAAAAATGTTGTATGGAAACCAATGATGGCACCAGATTAGCCACTGATTCATAGGAAAATGTCTTTTTTTTTTTTTTTTCCCCTCCATCTGACAGCAGTATGTATCTGGGGGGTTTATGAAATGTTACCTTGTGAACTGACCTTGACACTTTATTATTTATGATGATGCTTGATAATACATATTTTAAGCCATAACTTCTCTATTAGGTTCTCATATGCTACTGTTTTTCATTTTTAGTAACAAAAGTAATTTCAAATCAGATCTCTATAAAACAGTCCAAAACATTGGTATTTATGGCTATGGCCAAGCAGTCACATGATAGCACCTCTAGATATATTTAATGAATTTTTTCGTACTTGATAAGGCCAAAATGACACTTGTATAGTAGACATGCTTTTATATTTTTCCCATGTCTCTTTTGGGGGCAAGTTCTAAATCTAAAAATAAAAAAGAAAAGAAAATCAGAAAGTTTGCAAATTGCTGGAACAGGGATGATTCTGGCTGGCAGGAATCATCCCAAAATATTTTTGTAAATATCAGGAAGTCTCCCAAGCAAGTTTGAGCTCAATATTTTGGCTCGGGTGTCTAATCCCTAAGCAACATAGGCCATCAAGGAAACAACCTGCATTTTCAGACATAATAGTAAGGAAGAACTTATACCTGTCGCTGAGTACTCAGTGTCTTGTATAGCATGATGAAAACTACCTCTCTTCAATTTACAGGTGCCCTAGCCTAATTTAACATGTCAAAGGTCCTAATTTCTAATTTGCTAAGCAATTTATCACATATTACCTACACTCTCTCAAGTCAGATCAAATGCTACCACCAAATCATGGCAATGAATCTAGATGTGAGGAACTTTGTGATTAGTTCACTGGGAGAATTTATCATTAAATATTAGAAATATACCTTCAATTCAAAATATAAGGCTTATATTATATTACATAATTATTTGAATAATATTTGTGGAAAAATATGTAAAAAGGAACAGGGAAAAACCTAACATATCTTTCCTGAATCAATTAAAGTTAAATTAAATGTTATTTAGAATTCAGCTTCACGTAATAAAACCCACAGGTTGTGCATAGAAATATTTTTGAGAGTACTTAGAAATTTTGCACAAATTTTTTCCAATAGAAAGATGTTCTGAAATAACAGAGCATATGTCTAAATTTAAGAGACAGAGATTTCCTCTTTATCTGAACTGTGTACTGTTTGTGAGGGCTTCCCTCATAGCTCAGTAGGTAAAGAATCCACCTACAGTGCAAGAAACCCCAGTGTGATTCCTGGGTTGGGAAGATCCACTGGAGAAGAGATGGGCCACCCGCTCCAGTGTTCTTGGGCTTCCCTTGAGGCTCAGCTGGTAAAGAATCCCCCTTCAATGCAGGAGACCTGGGTTCGATCCCTGAGTTGGGAAGATCCCCGGAGAAGGGAAAGGCTACCCACTCCAGTATTCTGGCCTGGAGAATTCCAAGGACTGCATAGCCCATGGGGTCGCAAAGAGTTGGAAACGACTGAGCCCACTTTCACTTTCACTGAACTGTGTAAGGGAACAAAAGGCAGACAAAAGAGGAGTTATGTCTCCATTGTTTGCTTAGTGAGGACTACTGACACTTGAAAATCACTACCTCTGGAGTCAGACAGCTTGGATTCATATCCATGATCTGCCATTTATTAATGATTCAATTTCATGTCAGTGTAAGTGGGATGGTATAGAATAGTTACTATCTCACAAATGTGATGGAACTGCACCACTGGTTGCTATTTTTAAGTCCCAACAACATTCATGGTAAAGAGGATGATAAAAGGATGATGTTCCAAAACTCTACAACAAAGTAATGATAGTCATCAAGTAGAAATGGTGAATAGTCATGAGAAGCTGGAAATTAGATATAGTAGTGTGTGAGTGAGCAAAGAGGGATGAGGATATGGTCAGGCACTCAGTTGTGTCCAACTCCTTGCAAAACTATGGACCACGGCCCGCCAGGCTCCTCTGTCCATGGAATTCTCCAGGCAAGAATATTAGAGTGGGTAGCCATTCCCTTCTCCAAGGGATCTTCCCAACCCAGGGATCAAAGCCATGTCTCTTGCATTGCAGGCAGATTCTTTACCACTAGTGCAACCTGAACAAAGAGAAGAAAGTATTAATTAGGACTTGTAACAGGTAGGTGTATATCTATATTTAAGGCTATTTGTTAGATACAGCACAAAGCACATGGTGCCAGAGAGAAAGAGTATTTAAAAAAAAATATTCACTCATTTATCTAGATAATTTTCTCTCACATAATTATCTACCTCATCATTTAAGAGCAAAGTGTTAATAATGAAGACTAATCAATTTCTATAAGATACTCCCTGAATCTCCCTGCATTAAGTCATTTAATACAATATCATTAGGACAATCTTTGAAAAGAGAACTGGATTCAAATCCACACTTTTCCTGTTATTATACTTTGTATAAATTACTTCTGAGCCTTAGTTTTCTGTCTGTAAAATGGGAAATATGCACTTTGTTGAGCTATTATAAAGATGAATGAAATACTATATTAAAGCTCTTAATACAGTGCCTAGTAATGGTAGAAACTCAACAAAATTAGTAGCAGTTATTATTATCCCTGCCATTAATAAAGTGACACATTAATAAAAAGTTTACCAATAAAAAGTGACACAAAAATCATCTCTTCTATCATCTAATATAAAATTCTAAGAATTAAAAATATTTTCACAAATTAAGCTTATCTCATTGACAACAGATATTTGTGCATCCATTAAACAAATTTTACTGAACACATGCTATGTTCCCAGAATGGGATGATAAACAAAATGACTTGGTCTGTGATCTCCTGGTGATCTGACTCTCTTGAGGAGATTAAAAGTATGCTAAAAGACAACTACAGTATATGGTGATTAGTGCTACCCCTGGAGGTGTTGATGTGAATGAGCACCTAACCCAGACAGGTAAGGAAAGCTGAGTTTAGATATCCTCCTTTAGTTCAGTTCAGTCATTCAGTCATGTCCAAGTCTTTGTGACCCCGTGGACTGCAGCAAGCCAGGCTTCTCTGTCCATCACCAACTCCCAAAGCTTGCTTAAACTCATGTCCATTGAACCAGTGATGCCATCCAACCATCCTCTCTCATCCCCTCTTGTCCTGCCTTCAATCTTTCCCAGCATCAGGGTCGTTTTCAAGGAGTCAGTTCTTCATATCAGGTGGCCAAATTATTGGAGTTTCAGCTTCATTATCAGTCCTTCCAATGAACACCCAGAACTGATCTCCTTTAGGATGGACTGGTTGGATCTCCTTGCAGTCCAAGGGACTCTCAAGAGTCTTCTCCAACACCACAGTTCAAAAGTATCAGTTCTTAAGCACTCAGCTTTCTTCATAGTCCAACTCCCAACATCCATACATGACCACTGGAAAAACCATAGCTTTGACTAGATGGACCTTTGTAGGCAAAGTAATGCCTGCTTTTAATGTGCTATCTAGGTGTTTAGATATCCTGCTGCTGCTGCTAAGTCACTTCAGTCGTGTCCGACTCTGTGCGACCCCCATAGACGGCAGCCCACCAGGCTCCCCTGTCCCTGGGATTCTCCAGGCAAGAACACTGGAGTGGGTTGCCATTGCCTTCTCCAATGCAGGAAAGTGAAAAGTGAAAGTGAAGTCACTCAGTCATGTCTGACTCTTAGCGACCCCATGGACTGCAGCCCAGAGGCTCCTCCATCCATGGGATTTTCCAGGCAAGAGTACTGGAGTGGGTTGCTATTGCCTTCTCCTGGAACGGCCGAGAAGAGCTACCCAAATCCGAGGTCAGGGGTGGCGGCCAGGAGGAGTTACACCATGAACCCATGCCCGAGGCCAGGGGCGGTGGCTGGGAGGACCAATCCCACGTCTGAGGAGCGGTGGCTGCACGGGCGCAAGAGGGCCTAGAGGAGCTATCCCACGTAGAAGGTCAGGAAGGGCTGCGGTGAGGAGATACCCCTCGTTCAAGATAAGGAGCAATGGCTGTGCTTTGCTGGAGCAGTTGTGAAGAGATACCCCACGTCCAAGGTAAGTAAAACCCAAGTAAGATGGTAGGTGTTGCAAGAGAGCATCAGAGGGCAGACACATTGAAACCATAATCACAGAAAACTAGTCAATCTAATCACACTAGGACCACAGCCTTGTCTAACTCAATGAAACTAAGCCATGCCCTGTGGGGCCACCCAAGACGTGTGGGTCATGGTGGAGACATCTGACAGAATGTGGTCCACTGGAGAAGGGAATGGCAAACAACTTCAGTATTCTTGCCTTGAGAACCCCATGAACATTATGAAAAGGCAAAATGATAGGATACTGTAAGAGGAACTCCCCAGGTCAGTAGGTGCCCAATATGCTACTGAAGATCAGTGGAGAAATAACTCCAGAAAGAATGAAGGGATGGAGCCGAAGCAAAAACAATACCCAGCTGTGGATGTGACTGGTGATAGAAGCAAGGTCCAATGCAGTAAAGAGAAATATTGCAGAGGAACCTGGAACGTCAGCTCCATGAATCAAGGCAAATTGGAAGTGGTCAAACAAGAGATGGCAAGAGTGAATGTAGACATTCTAGGAATCAGCAAACTGAAATGTACTGGAAAGGGTGATTTAACTCAGATGACCATTATATCTACTACTGTGGGCAGGAATCCCTCAGAAGAAATGCAGTAGCCATCATGGTCAACAAAAGAGTCTGAAATGCAGTACTTGGATGCAATCTCAAAAACGTCAGAATGATCTCTGTTCGTTTCCAAGGCAAACCTTTCAATATCATAGTAATCCAAGTCTATGCCCCAACCAGTAACGCTGAAGAAGCTGAAGATGAATGGTTCTATGAAGACCTAGAAGACCTTTTAGAACTAACACCCAAAAAAGATGTCCTTTTCATTTTAGGGGACTGGAATACAAAGGTAGGAAGTCAAGAAACACCTGGAGAAACAGGCAAATTTGGCCTTGGAATACGGAATGAAGCAGGGCAAAGACTAATAGAGTTTTGCCAAGAAAATGCACTGGTCATAGCAAACACCCTCTTCCAACAACACAAGGAGAAGACTCTACACATGGACACCACCAGATGGTCAACACCGAAATCAGATTGATTATATTCTTTGCAGCCAAAGATGGAGAAGCTCTATACGGTCAACCAAAACAAGACCAGGAGCTGACTGGCTCAGATCATGAACTCCTTATTGCCAAATTCAGGCTGAAATTGAAGAAAGTACGGAAAACCACTACACCATTCAGGTATGACCTAAATCAAATCCCTTATGATTATACAGTGGAAGTGAGAAATAGATTTAAGGGCCTAGATCTGATAGATAGAGTGCCTGATGAACTATGGACTGAGGTTTGTGACATTGTACAGGAGACAGGGATCAAGACCATCCCCATGGAAAAGAAATGCAAAAAAGCAAAATGGCTATCTGGGGAGGCCTTACAAATAGCTGTGAAAAGAAGAGAAGCGAAAAGCAAAGGAGAAAAGGAAAGATATAAGCATCTGAATGCAGAGTTCCAAAGAATAGCAAGAAGAGATAAGAAAGCCTTCCTCATCAATTTAATGCAAAGATAGAGGAAAACAACAGAATGGAAAAGACTAGAGATCTCTTCAAGAAAATTAGAGATACCAAGGGAACATTTCATGCAAAGATGGGCTCGATAAAGGACAGAAATGGTATGGACCTAACAGAAGCAGAAGATATTAAGAAGAGGTGGCAAGAACACACAGAAGAACTGTACAAAACAGATCTTCACGACCCAGATAATCATGACGGTGTGATCACTGACCTAGAGCCAGACATCCTGGAATGTGAAGTCAAGTGGGCCTTAGAAAGCATCACTACGAACAAAGCATGTGGAGGCGATGGAATTCCAGTTGAGCTATTTCAAACCCTGAAAGATGATGCTGTGAAAGTGCTGCACTCAATATGCCAGCAAATTTGGAAAAGTCAGCAGTGGCCACAGGACTGGAAAAGGTCAGTTTTCATTCCGATCCCAAAGAAAGGCAATGCCAAAGAATGCTCAAACTACCACACAATTGCACTCATCTCACACGCTAGTAAAGTAATGCTCAAAATTCTCCAAGCCAGGCTTCAGCAATATGTGAACCATGAACTTCCTGATGTTCAAGCTGGTTTTAGAAAAAGCAGAGGAACCAGAGATCAAATTGCCAACATCCATTGGATCATTGAAAAAGCAAGAGAGTTCCAGAAAAACATCTATTTCTGCTTTATTGACTATGCCAAAGCCTTTGACTGTGTGGATCACAATAAACTGAGGGAAATTCTTCAAGAGATGGGAATACCAGACCACCTGACCTGCCTCTTGAGAAACCTGTATGCAGGTCAGGAAGCAACAGTTAGAACTGGACATGGAAAAACAGACTGGTTCCAAATAGGAAAAGGAGTACGTCACGGCTGTATATTGTCACCCTGTTTATTTAACTTATATGCAGAGTACATCATGAGAAACGCTGGACTGGAAGAAACACAAGCTGGAATCAAGATTGCCAGGAGAAATATCAATAACCTCAGATATGCAGATGATACCACCCTTATGGCAGAAAGTGAAGAGGAACTAAAAAGCCTCTTGATGAAAGTGAAAGTGGAGAGTGAAAAAGTTGGCTTAAAGCTCAACATTCAGAAAACGATCATGGCATCTGGTCCCATCACTTCATGGGAAATAGATGGGGAAACAGTGGAAACAGTGTCAGACTTTTTTGGGGGGGCTCCAAAATCACTGCAGATGGTGACTGCAGCCATGAAATTAAAAGACACTTACTCCTTGGAAGCAAAGTTATGACCAACCTAGATAGCATATTAAAAAGCAGAGACATTACTTTGCCAACAAAGGTCCATCTAGTCAAGGCTATGGTTTTTCCTGGGGTCATGTATGGATGTCAGAGTTGGACTGTGAAGAAGGCTGAGCACCAAAGAATTGATGCTTTTGAACTGTGGTGTTGGAGAAGACTCTTGAGGGTCCCTTGGACTGCAAGGAGATCCAACCAGTCCATTCTGAAGGAGATCAGCCCTGGGATTTCTTTGGAGGGAATGATGCTGAGGCTGAAACTCCAATACTTTGGCCACCTCATGGGAAGAGTTGACTCATTGGAAAAGACTCTGATGCTGGGAGGGATTAGGGGCAGGAGGAGAAGGGGACGACAGAGGATGAGATGGCTGGATGGCATCACTGACTCGATGGACATGAGTCTGAGTGAACTCTGGGAGTTTGTGATGGACAGGGAGGCCTGGCGTGCTGTGATTCATGGGGTCGCAGAGTTGGACACGATTGAGCAACTGAACTGAACTGAACTGAGGTAAGGGTTAAATAAGGAAAGAGAAAGATTCATTTTTTCTAGGAACAATACTGAAGAAACCAAGCAATGTTATACATTCAAGTAACAGAAAAAAAGACAAACATGTTCAGATTTGAAGAATGTGGATGAGAGGTGATAAATGAAATTGGAGAGAGAATTTTCAGTTAATATTCCAGGGTTTTATAAATCTTTAGGAACAGCAATTTTTTTCAGAGTAATATACAAAGAACAGATTAGAAATAGACTTACCATATTATCCAGCAACACTACACGTATGTATTTACCCAAAGGATTAAAATCAGGGTCTCACAGAGATATCAGAACTTCCATGTTCATTGTGGCACTATCCAGAATAGCCAAGATGTAGAAATAACGAATAGCTTCTCTGGTGGCTCAGAGGGTAAAGAATCAGCCTGCAATGCAGGAGACCCAGGTTTGACCCCTCCACTGACAGAGGAGCCTGGTACAGTCCTGGGGTCACAGAGTTGAACACGACTGAGCAACTAACACTTTCATGGCCTTTTTGGGGTTCTCTGGTGGCTCAGTTGGTAAAGAATCCACCTGCAATGCAGGAGACCTGGGTTTGATCCCTGGGTTGGGAAGACCCCCTGGAGGAGGTCATGGCAACCCACTCCAGTATTCTTGCCTGGAGAATTCCCATGGACAGAGGAGACTGGCAGGGTGCAGTCCATGGGGGTTGCAACGGGTTAGACATGACTGAAAGATTAATAACAGAAATAACTAAAGGGCTTCCCAGTGGCATTAGTGGTAAAGAACCCTCCTGCCAACGCAGGAGTTGTAAGAGAAATCGGCTCGATCCCCGGGTCTGAAGACCCCCTGGAGGAGTGCACAGCAACCTACTCCAGTATTCTTGCTTGGAGAATCCCATGGACAGGGGAGACTGACGGGCTGTGGCTCGTAGGGTCAAAAAAAGTTGGACACAACAGAAGCAACTTAACACATGAGCATAAACAACTAAAACACCTATCAACAGATGAACAGATAAAGAAAATATTGTATACATACAATGGGATATTATTCTGTGTTAAATTAGAAAATTCTGCAATATTCAACAACATGGATGAACACTGAGGACATAATAAGTGAAATAAATAAGTCACAGACAAACGCTGCATAATTCTACTAACATGAGGTATCTGAAATATTCAAATTCATAGAATCAAAGATTGGGATGGTGTTCACCAGAGATTCAGGGAAAGAGGAAATGAGGAGTCGATAATCAATGGGTATAGTTTCAGTTAAGCAAGATAAATAAGCTTGAGAGGTCTGATGTACAACATTGTACCTATAAAAAATATTGTATTTAAAATTTTGTTAACAAGGTAGATCTCTTATTGTTTTTCAAAATAGTTTTTTTTTTAAAGGAATGGACACAGTTTAACATTAAATTATATTTTCTATAAAACTTTTGCAAAAGCATATTTCACAAATCTAGAAATTCTAATATAGAGCCCAAGATTTGAAATCTCCCATGGAAAGAACGATAACACACTGGCCACCAGAACGTGACACTTCTAAGCTTTTCAGCTCTACATAATATAATGTTTACCTTGAAAAAATGTTTTTAATACCAAGGTAAGCCATTTGCTTTTCTCATGGGTTAATGGTAACTTTTGTCTACTCAGATGGGATGTATCAGAAATAAGCTGTTTTCTTTTGTGAGTTAGGCTACCAACTGAACAGGGTTAGAACTGTTCAATTGGAAGCCACTCAAATGGTGACACCAAACTTGGACACAAATGCTGACCTCTGTCTTGCTCCTAAAACACGATTTCTTTTCTCCACAGCCAATAAGGCCATGTTTTTATTTCCTTCAATAACACATGATAGATTTCAGTGAGAAAAAGTAATTCTGCAGCAAATTCTGCAGGCAAGGAATTGAAGAAAATGGGAGGTCCTGTCCATTAGCTCATTTTAAATCTGGGATAAAAGAAAACTGTGGCTTTAAGAAGAAATAGAGAAACTGGATCGAACTCATTTTGGATTTTAACTTTAAAAAGTCTTACTTTCTGCTGATTCAGTTGAATAAAGTGTTTTGCCCTTTGCCTTTCACTCTTTTCTGCTCTTAAACTTTTTACTGTCATTCTATTCTGTATACTGACCACTTACATTTCTTATTTTGAAACGTTCACTGATTTTTACAGGGGGAAGAAAAACTATCAGACACATTATTAGCATCTTGAATAACTGAAGAAAGTAAAGGACTTGAATTTTGATTTCTGAGATTTTATCTATTTACCCATCTTAGAGAACTTGTGAACAAAAAAGGTTACAAGGAATACAATTCAAATCTTACAAACTTTGCTACTTGGCCTGGTATTCACACTGATCAGCTTATCTGATTATCCTAACTCAAACTTCCTTTTTTTTTTATTAGCCATTTCAATTTCTTAAAGATTTCCCATAAATTGTTAATACTTCCCTTTAGGCTTTAGTTTCTGTTCCCACAATCATAGATTCGAATTAAGTGGTGAAAGCCTTTGCTAATTCAATAACGGGTATTTCAGTAGCAAATAATGAGAGATCCCCAAAGTACTATAAAATGTTACATTTAGATGTAGCATCAATACCTGCACTGGCCAAACTCTCCACAGATGAATCTTCCCAACCAAAGATCTATTCCCTAGTGTAAGGATGGTTCTTAGGAAAGCGGGAAATATGCTGGATAACAGCATGGAGTCAGCACATGGAAGATGCTTTCTCTCTTAGTAATTCCTGCCCTGTAGTGGGATTGACTTAATATTCATATTAGTTGTCCTCAAACTCCACAAAGTTCATGCTCTTTAGTAACTTTTCTTCTCTGGTCAACTATAAACCCAATGTTTCCACTACCCCTGTGAGTTTTTCTCTTTGGCTCTACTTAAAACCTTTTTTAAATACTTTTTTAAATTGCATTTAATAAATACAACAAATAATGATTGCATCGTCCCTCAAAAAATTCACGTGTTGACAGACTTTAACTTATAGGCCAACTAAGAAAAGATAAGAAAAAAGGTTAAACAAGAAACCACAATTTGAACAGAGAAGCCTAAAAAGTTCAACTGTATGCTGGCAAAACTATAACGCTTGGATCATTAGCTTGTGGTAGTTGATTGAATTCAGAATTTGTCATAAATTAAGCATTTCCAGTAATGTTACAAAACCAAAATAACATCTTTAAAAGTTTTCAACTCCTCTTGAAGAACATTTTTACCTGCCCTACCCTGTGCTGTTTCTTATGAAATAACTGAAAACATGGAGTGTCTTTCTTTGTTTAAATTGATCATTTGTAGGCAATTTTCACTTAAATAACTAGCCATGATATTAAGTCTTCAAGACATGTACTGACTTAGGCATACTCAGAAAAAATAAAGGAAGAAAGAAAAATAATTAAAGGACCGGGTGCTTTTCCTTTACTCACACCTATGGCAGGGAGAAAGAGCTCTGAGAACAGATCATGAAACAGACACAGATGTGAGAACACGCGGTTGCTACCAGCAGCTGCCATTCAGTGATGTCCATGGAGATAAAGTTCATAATGTATTACACCTTCAGATTATATTCTGACATAACACACTATAAATCACAGAAATTTTAACAACTAGGCTGCAATTTCTCCCCTTTTGTTAAGTGGAGTCTCCTGGTTAAGAAAAAGTGAACAGTTCATATGCTGTGTGAGCATACGTTTGGTGTTTGGGTTCTCATGTGTTCATTTTGTGTGACTACGCATATATTTCTTAGCTTCTGCTGTCATATTCACACTGTCAGAGATAAATTGAAATTGCCCCTGAAGAAACTCAAGCAAAACAGAAGCGAAAAAGAGATGGAAGAGAGGAAAAGGAAGAAAAAGAGCTAGAATGTTTTTGTATTTATTTTACTCAGAGTGCTCTAAATGAGTAGTAATGAAATATGCTATGGACAGAGGAGCCTGACATGCTAAAGTCCATGGGGTTGCAAGAGTCGGACACAACTTAGCGACTAAACCACCACCACATACATGTTACTTCAATATTTAAGAAGGAATTCGATGAAGGTGGTCAAAAGGTACAAACTTCCAGCTATAAGATAAATAACTACTAGAGATGTAATGCACAACATGATCAATATAATTAACACTGTTGTATGTGAAGAGAGTAAATCCTAAGAGTTCTCATCACAAGGAAACATATTTTTTTCTTTCGTTCTGTATGTACATGAGATGATGAATATTCAGTAAACTCGTGGCAATCATTTCATAATGTACGGAATTATGCTGTGCACCTTAAACGTATGCAGTGCTGTGGGTCAATTATATCTCAATAAAACTGTTAGAAATTAAAACAAATAGCTATTTCCAAAATATTATTACTTCTATATATAAAGAGAAATATCTGTGACTTCCCACACTTAGGGAATTACTTAACTCTTCATGGTCTGGAACATGAAATAACTCTATAACAAAAGGCTTCCCAATGTTAAAAGCAGATGAGATATCAGAATGAGGGTATTCTGGGAGCACGATTATAGTTAAAAACCATTGAGAACCTGATTATGTTTTCCTCCTACTTTAGGAAGCTATGTTGTCAGATGGATTCCTAAATGTAAAACAGTCATATCCCTTTTGGTTCTGTAAGCTGACTCCAGTTTCTCCAAAATTTTTGGACAAAATATTTCTGATCTTTTCTCCCCTGGGTTGCTTACAATGAAGCCATCTGCTGTAACCTCTATACATCAGTGTAAGTACTGTCCTCATGTTATCTCAGCACCAGTGACAAGGTACCTAACTACCTGACTTTGTATTGCACATTATTCTTTTGAATTAACCAGACAGGGTAGAGGAAAGGTTAGAAAGCAAACAATGAAATATTTAAAGATTAGTCAAAAGAAGAGAATAGCTTAGAATAACATTACTTAGAATACTTCATTTTACCTTTCCAAACCAAATTCACAAATCCTTATCCAAAACCTTTAGATCCATCATGTTTCAGAATAAAGACTTTCTTTTTTTTTCAATTTTGGAAAGTTAGATTGTGTCTTTTTTTTTTTTTTTTTTTTTTTTTTATTTTTTTTTTAAATTTTATTTTATTTTTAAACTTTACATAACTGTATTAGATTTGCCAAATATCAAAATGAATCCGCCACAGGTATACATGTGTTCCCCATCCTGAACCCTCCTCCCTCCTCCCTCCCCATTCCATCCCTCTGGGTCGTCCCAGTGCACCAGCCCCAAGCATCCAGTATCGTGCATCGAACCTGGACTGGCAACTCATTTCATACATGATATTTACATGTTTCAATGCCATTCTCCCAAATGATTGTGTCTTTACTACCTATTAGGGAAGGCTTGCAGCAGGGTCTAGGCAACATTCTATAATCAAGCACATTAATAAAACTGCAACAAAAGAGTTGAATAATCCCACTAAGTACAATAAAGAATGTAAATAGCCACACAATTACTCTTGGCCAGTTTTTGCTGCCAAATGAGTTAATTTTTGGGCTTTGGATGGGTTGTATACCAGATTATAAGTAATGAGTGGCAGACCCATAACTGTTTGTCTTCTAGATATTTTGAAGGTAATTCTTGAATAATCGCTGCAAATATTAATGCAATGTACTAAAATCCCCAAAACTTGTTGTCTTGAGTCCTTAACATTTATTTACTGAAGTCTTCTATTTGAATAGAGTTTTATTTTGTACTCAGAAAGTGGGAAAGTATAAGTAGCTCAGTCATGTCCGACTCTTTGTGACCCCATGGACGATATAGCCCATCAGGCTCCATGGGATTTCCCAGGCAAGAATACTGGAGTGGGTTGCCATTCCCTTCTTCAGGGGATCTTCCCAACCCAGGGATCAAAGCCAGGTCTTCTGCATTGCAACCAGATTCTTTACCACTGAGCCACCAGGGATCAGTTACTCAGAAAAGGAAAACATTTTTTGATGTCTTCAAGTAGCTTAAGAATTACAGTAGAGGTGCCAGAGTAGCTATTCTCTATTTCTCCTGAAGACAGGATCAATTAAAGTGACATAAGGCTTCAGAACATTGGACTGGAAGACCATTTACTAGCACACTATGACTTTCAGGAATTGTAAGACGTTAAAGGAAAACATAGATGCTTAGAAAACAGTTCTTCCCATATACAGAAAGAGAAGAAAAATACAGACCATTGTCTTTCTGGAATGCTTATATTCAGTTTATACTTAAGGGAATGGTCTTGCTGTATTTTTGAGACAATGATAACATTTTAAAATAATGTATCCTAATGTAGAGAGACATATCATTATCACATATTAATATCTACATTTTTGCTGTTTCCTTACATGAGTCATTCCCAGCATCCAGAATGGATCCATATCATACCATCAGTACAAAATGGTAGCCATTTGGCTAGTCTACCATTTTCACTTACAAGTTTTTATATTTATTGTTTTTACATGTGGTTAAAGTGTCTTAATTAAGAAAAATATATCATTGACAATAGCAGAGTAATTACACAGTCATTGCTTCAATCTGGCTATATAAATTAATGTGATTTAACCTACAGTAGTAATAAAAATAAATGATATTATTTTTGCTTCATTACTGCTGATCTAATAAAATGCAATGAATTAAGAAATTTCCTGAGTGAAACAGACTCATAAAAATAACAATTTACTAATAGTGCTGTAATGCTCAGTGTTAATGAATAAAGAAAAATAAGAATTATAACAAAAATATATCTTTAAGAACATGTCTTCCCCATTTCTTTCATCCCCTGTCCTCTAGTGTGAATGTATGCTTTGATGGCATCCATGGAGATCATTATCAGGAACTATAATCTCAAAATGATAGCTTGTTTATATGAAAATTTTAATAAAAATTTCAGGAACTTTAAAGTTTCTGGGTAGCTTATATGAATTTAAGGAGAAAGACATATTTCATATTCTAGGGATGCTTATGTGCCAAGAACTAACTCTTATTGATGAAGCAACATTCAGAAAAGGAAAATCTGCCCCATCTCCCTTTTGTTGTAAATATCAATAACCTCAGATATGCAGATGACACCACCTTTATGGCAGAAAGTGAAGAGGAACTAAAAAGCCTCTTGATGAAAGTGAAAGTGGAGAGTGAAAAAGTTGGCTTAAAGCTCAACATTCAGAAAACTAAGATTATGGCATCTGGTCCCATCACGTCATGGCAAATAGATGGGGAAACAGTGTCAGACTTTATTTTTTGGGGCTCCAAAATCACTGCAGATGGTGACTGCAGCCATGAAATTAAAAGACGCTTACTCCTTGGAAGGAAAGTTATGACTAACTTAGACGCATATTGAAAAGCAGAGACATTACTTTGCCAACAAAGGTCCGTCTAGTCAAGGCTATGGTTTTTCCAGTGGTCATGTATGGATGTGAGAGTTGGACTGTGAAGAAGGCTGAGCTCCAAAGAATTTATGCTTTTGACCTGTGGTGTTGGAGAAGACTCTTGAGAGTCCCTTGGACTGCAAGGAGATCCAACCAGTCCATTCTGAAGATCAGCCCTGGGATTTCTTTGGAAGGAATGATGCTAAAGCTGAAACTCCAGTACTTTGGCCACCTCATGTGAAGAGTTGACTCATTGGAAAAGACTCTGATGCTGGGAGGGAGTGGGGGCAGGAGGAGAAGGGGATGACAGAGGATGAGATGGTTGGATCGCATCACTGACTCGATGGACGTGAGTCTGAGTGAACTCCGAGAGCTGGTGATGGACAGGGAGCCCTGGGGTGCTGCAATTCATGGGGTCGCAAAGAGTCAGACACAACTGAGTGACTGAACTGAACTGAACTGAGAAGGGTCACAAGCGCGGGCGGCTGCGACGGTGCACAAGCGTGGCCGAGAGGAGCTACCCCACGTCTGAGGTCAGGGGCAGAAGCCGGGAGGACCCCATGCCCGAGAGGAGGCAGTCAAGAGGAGCTACCCCATGTCCAAGGTCAGGGGCGGCGGCTGAGAGTGCCAGGCTACTACAGAGCAGGAGGAGCCAAGAGGAGCTACCCCATGTCCGAGGCCAGGGGCGGCTGCCGGGAGGAGCAACCCCATGTCCAGGGAGCAGTGGCCTCGCGGGCGCAGGAGGACCTAGAGGAGCTACTCCATGATCAAGGTAAGGAGGTGAGGAGATACCCCTTGTCTAAGGTAAAAGAAATCTAAGTAAGATGGTAGGTGTTGCAAGAGGGCATCAGAGGGCAGACACACTGAAACCATAATCACAGAAACCTAGTCAATCTAATCACACTAGGACCACAGCCTTGTCTAACTCAATGAAACTAAGCCATGCCCTGTGGGGCCACCCAAGATGGGTGGTAGAGAGGTCTGACAGAATGTGATCTACTAGAGAAGGGAATGGCAAACCACTTCAGTATTCTTGCCTTGAGAACCCCATGAACAGTATGAAAAGGCAAAATGATAGGATACTGAAAGAGAAACTCCCCAGGTCAGTAGGTGCCCAATATGCTACTGGAGATCAGTGGAGAAATAACTCCAGAAAGAATGAAGGGATGAAGCCAAAGCAAAACCAATACCCAGCTGTGGATGTGACTGGTGATAGAAGCAAGGTCTGAAGCTGTAAAGAGCAGTATTGCATAGGAATCTGGAATGTTAAGTCCATTAATCAAGGCAAATTGGAAGTGGTCAAACAGGAGATAGCAAGAGTGAACGTCGACATTCTAGGAATCAGCGAACTAAAATGGACTGGAATGGGTGAATTTAACTCAGATGACTGCAGGCAGGAATCCCTTAGAAGAAATGGTGTAGCCATCATGGTCAACAAAAGAGTCTGTAATGAAGTACTTGGATGCCATCTAAAAAATGACAGAATGATCTCTGTACGTTTCCAAGGCAAACCATTCAATATCATAGTAATCCAAGTCTATGCCCCAACCAGTAATGCTGAAGAAGCTGAAGTTGATGGTTCTATGAAGACCTAGAAGACCTTTTAGAACTAACACCCAAAAAAGATGTCCTTTTCATTTTAGGGGACTGGAATGCAAAAGTAGGAAGTCAAGAAACACCTGGAGTAACAGGCAAATTTGGCCTTGGAATACGGAATGAAGTAGGACAAAGACTAATAGAGTTTTGCCAAGAGAATGCACTGGTCATAGCAAACACCCTCTACCAACAACACAAGAGAAGACTCTACATATGGGCAAAACCAGATGGTCAACACCGAAATCAGATTGATTATATTCTTTGCAACCAAAGATGGAGAAGCTCTATACAGTCAGCAAAAACAAGACCGGGAGCTGATTGTGGCTCAGATAATGAGCTCCTTATTCCAAATTCATATTTAAATTGAAGAAAGTAGGGAAAACCACTGGACCGTTCAGGTATGGCCTAATCAAATCCCTTATGATTATACAGTGGAAGTGAGAAATAGATTTAAAGGCCTAGATCTGATAGAGTGTCTGATGAACTATGGACTGAGGTTTGTGACATTGTACAGGAGACAGGGATCAAGACCATCCCCATGGAAAAGAAATGCAAAAAAGCAAAATGGCTGTCTGGGGAGGCCTTACAAATCGCTGTGAAAAGATGAGAAGTGAAAAGCAAAGGAGAAAAGGAAAGATATAAGCATCTGAATGCAGAGTTCCAAAGAATAGCAAGAAGAGATAAGAAAGCCTTCCTCGGCGATTTAATGCAAAGAAATAGAGGAAAACAACAGAATGGGAAAGACTAGAGATCTCTTCAAGAAAATTAGAGATACCAAGGGAACATTTCATGCAAAGATGGGCTCGATAAAGGACAGAAATGGTGTGGACCTAACAGAAGCAGAAGATATTAAGAAGAGGTGGCAAGAATACACAGAAGAACTGTACAAAACAGATCTTCACGACCAAGATAATCTTGATGGTGTGATCACTGACCTAGAGCCAGACATCCTGGAATGTGAAGTCAAGTGGGCCTTAGAAAGCATCACTACGAACAAAGCTGTTGAGGTGATGGAATTCCAGTTGAGCTATTTCAAATCCTGAAAGATGATGCTGTGAAAGTGCTGCACTCAATATGCCAGCAAATTTGGAAAAGACAGCAGTGGCCACAGGACTGGAAAAGGTCAGTTTTCATTCCGATCCCAAAGAAAGGCAATGCCAAAGAATGCTCAAACTACCACACAATTGCACTCATCTCACACGCTAGGAAAGTAATGCTCAAAATTCTCCAGGCCAGGCTTTCACAATACGTGAACCATGAAATTCCAGATATTCAAGCTGGTTTTAGAAAAGACAGAGGAACCAGAGATCAAATTGCCAACATCCACTGGATCATGGTAAAAGCAAGAGAGTTCCAGAAAAACATCTATTTCGGCTTTATTGACTTTGCAAAAGCCTTTGACTGTGTGGTGTGGAAAATTCTGAAAGAGATGGGAATACCAGACCACCTGACCTGCCTCTTGAGAAACCTATATGCAGGTCAGGAAGCAACAGTTAGAACTGGACATGGAAGAACAGACTGGTTACAAATAGGAAAAAGAGTATGTCAAGGCTGCATATTGTCACCCTTCTTATTTAACTTATATGCAGAGTACATCATGAGAAATGTTGGGCTGGAAGAAGCACAAGCTGGAATCAAGATTGCCGGGAGAAATATCAACAACCTCAGATATGCAGATGATACCACCCTTATGGTAGAAAGTGAAGAGGAACTAAAAAGCCTCTTGATGAAAGTGAAAGAGGAGAGTGAAAAAGTTGGCTTAAAGCTCAACATTCAGAAAATGATAATCATGGCATTTGGTCACATCACTTCATGGGAAATAGATGGGGAAACAGTGGAAACAGTGTCAGACTTTATTTTGGGGGGCTCCCAAATCACTGCAGATGGTGATTGCAACCATGAAATTAAAAGACGCTTACTCCTTGGAGGGAAAGTTATGACCAACCTAAATAGCATATTGAAAAGCAGAGACATTAGTTTGCCAACAAAGGTCCATCTAATCAAGGCTATGGTTTTTCCAGTGGTCATGTATGGATGTGAAATTTGGACTGTGAAGAAAGCTGACCACTGAAGAACTGATGGTTTTGAACTTTGGTGTTGGAGAAAACTCTTGAGGGTCCCTTGGACTGCAAGAGATACAACCAGTCCATTCTGAAGGAGATCAGCCCTGGGATTTCTTTGGAAGGAATGATGCTAAAGCTGAAACTCCAGTACTTTGGCCACCTCATGCAAAGAGTTGACTCATTGGAAAGACTCTGATGCTGGGAGGGATTGGGGGCAGGAGGGAAAGGGGACGACAGAGGATGTGATGGCTGGATGGCATCAACGACTTGATGGACGTTTGTTTGAGTGAACTCCGGGAGATGGTGATGAACAGGGAGGCCTGGCGTGCTGTGATTCATGGGGTCACAAAGAGTCGGACATGACTGAGCGACTGAGCTGAACTGAGAAGGGTCACTCCGACTTTGTCTTACTGGTGTCTGATTTCTAGACTAAAGTCTACCTCTCTCTTCCCACCTCCCTGCTCCCTAACCTCCATCCCTGTCCATTTCGCATATGTACCCACAAACAGTCATTGCAGGAACACTTGGTCTGTTCCTTCTCATGCCAAAGGTAAGGAAATTATTTAAATTTTATACTTCTATATGACTTTTACTTCAAAATATTATTAATGAATTTTTGTCAGTACCATTTAAGATCCTAACTGAATTACTACATTCCTTGATAATACATTTCTTCCTTTTTTTTTCTGTTTAAAAAGTGATGCATGTCAATTGTGGAAAGAGAAAACAGACATGACTCAAAATTCCACTGCTTTGTAATAATCACTTTTAATATTTGATAAATTTTTACTCTTTAAGCCACACATTCTGATGTACAAATAATCCTACTCTTTCTGTTTTTTTATCTGTAACTATTCTTCATTTATGATTTTGAGTCCCTGTTTCACCAGACTGGCAGACAGGCAAATTTGACTTCAAAGCTCCAACATTAGGGTTCTGTCATGGTACCTGGGTCACACACAGCATCAAGATAGCAAGGATCCCATTGGCTGTTGATTATACAGGATACTACTTAAGAGTGATCATGGCTGACTGCTACTTTCATCATTGAAAAAGTCAGAAAGAGTGAGAATCATATAAAATGACACACTCACACCTAAAACCATTTATTTGAATGAAAGACAAAGACATAAACATCTGGTAATATCTTGACATGGGACCAAGACTTTACTTATGACTATCTTATCCTTGAAGGCATTTTCATATACTCTGTTCTGTATGGTCTACAGTTTCAAGTATTGGTTTCTTAAAAGTAATATGAAAACTTAGAGATGTCTGTAATCTGAGTGAGGATTATTTTAAAAATTTACATTATCCCACATTTTAAATATATTGTATCACAAGTGTGTAATTAAATTCAATCTGTTCTTAGAGATGGTTATTTAAACTTTCCTAGTCATCGGCTTTATTTTTTTCAGAATAATACTTCCTTTTCACACTTCAATTCCATAAGTTTATATAAAATTTAATTAATTACAGGTGTAAATTCAAATGGCATAAAGAGATCTTTGAACACTTACATAACTCATGATTGGTAAGCAGACAGTTTAATGCATGAGAGCAGAAGTAGGAAGCCTGACAATCTCAAGCACTCTTGGTGTGGTGGAATTCTGTGACTAATTTTAAAGAGGGAATAATAGTATTGAGTTAATGCAGTGAGTTGGTTAAACAAAAGCTAAGAAAATTCTGTCTACTTTCCATTAATTGAGCCATGGTTTTAATAGAATTCTTTTAATTTTTTTCCATCTAATAACACATTATATACATAGGCCACAGGTTGAAATAGTCCTCAGAAATATAATTTCTAACACTTTCATGAGATTTCTTTAAACAGCTGCCTCTAACACAATTTAACCATTCCACTACTGGTTGAAATTAGAATACTTCAAATAATGACTTTACATTTACTGTTAGAATGATTTTAGAAGTGTAATTATTGAAGCAGGTTAAATACATATTTTAAAATATTCTTAATACATATTTCCAAATTACTCTTGAGAAAACATTTTTTCAGTCAGTTCAGTTCAGTCACTCAGTCGTGTCTGACTCTTTTCGACCCCATGAATTGCAGCACGCCAGAGCTCCCTGTCCATCACCAACTACTGAGTTCACCCAAACTCATGTCCATTGAGTCGGTGATGCCATCCAGCCATCTCATCCTCTGTCCCCTTCTCCTCCTGCCCCCAATTCCTCCCAGCATCAGAGTCTTTTCCAATGAGTCAACTCTTCACATGAGGTGGCCAAAGTACTGGAGTTTCAGCTTTAGCATCAGTCCTTCCAATGAACACCCAGAGCTGATCTCCTTTAGAATGTACTGGTTGCATCTCCTTGCAGTCCAAGGGACTCTCGAGAGTCTTCTCCAACACCACAGTTCAAAAGCATCAGTTCTTCGGCACTCAGCTTTCTTCACAGTCCAACTCTCACATCCATACATGACCACAGGAAAAACCATAGCCTTGACTTGACAGATCTTTGTTGGCAAAGTAATGTCTCTGCTTTTCAATATGCTGTCTAGGTTGGTCATAACTTTCCTTCCAAGGAGTAAGCGTCTTTTAATTTCATGGCTGCAGTCACCATCTGCAGTGATTTTGGAGCTCCAAAAAATAAAGTCTGACACTGTTTCCACTGTTTCCCCATCTATTTCTCATGAAGCGATGGGACCAGATGCCATGATCTTTGTTTTCTGAATGTTGAGCTTTAAGCCAACTTTTTCACTCTCCACTTTCACTTTCATTAAGAGGCTTTTTAGTTCCTTTTTCTGCTATATGGGTGGTGTCATCTGCAAATCTGAGGTTATTGATATTTCTTTTACACACCTACTATTAGAGGCAAAGGGCCTTTTTATGGAACATTTTCCCAGACTTTTTTTGTCTATTTTTAATAATTTGATAAACAAAGTCTTCTATTTCCCTTAAACTCTAATTTTAATTATTTGCAATTGAAATACTGATGCATTCTATTCAATACTTATTGTTTCACATTTTTCTACTGAAGTTTATTAATTTTCATATTGATTTGTATATGCACTATTCATATATGGAAAAGTGAAGTCTTTATTACATTTTAAGAAATATTTTTTCAGAAATTTTGATGTTTTTAAAATTTCATTGTTATTAATGTTCAGAAATATGTTATTTTATATATTAATTCATCAATCTTATTTGTGGTATATTTTTAAAAAATCTAAGTGGATGTTCAGCCTTTTGAAATCAAATGCTGCTGCTGCTAAGTCGCTTCAGTTGTGTCCGACTCTGTGTGACCCCATAGATGGCAGCCCACTAGGCTCCCCCATCCCTGGGATTCTCCAGGAAAGAACACTGGAGTGGGTTGCCATTTCCTTCTCCAATGCATGAAAGTGAAAAGTGAAAGTGAAGTCGCTCAGTCATGTCTGACTCTTAGCGACCCCATGGACTGCAGCCTACCAGGCTCCTCTGTCCATGGGATTTTCCAGGCAAGAGTACTGGAGTGGGGTGCCATTGCCTTCTCCGTTGAAATCCAATAGATACCCATATTTTCTTCTACATTAATTCCTAAGTGATTATAATATTAAGCTAACTTACTAAAATAGCAAATTAAATATATTACATATTGTTTATTAATTACACACATATATATAAAAATCAGTGCTTGCTAATATATGCCTTCTATTGTTGTTATTCAGTCACTAAGTCATGTCCAACTCTTTGCAACCCCATGGACTGCAGCATACAAGGCTTCCCTGTCCTCCACTATCTCCCAGAGTTTGCTCAAGTTCATTTCTAATGAGTTGGAATGCGATCTTACCATCTCACCCCTTGCCATTCTCTTCTCCTTTTGCCTTCAATATTTCAGTGCCTTCTATATTCAGTACTTAATAGTCTTGCCTATTTTTTTTTTACAGTCAATGACAAATTAGTCTGTTTTCATGCCAATGTATCTTATTTCTGTTAATACCTTATATACAGATAAACATTTCTGGGGCAAAGTTGGATAATTAAGACAAACAATCTCTATTATAATTTTAATTTTTTTAGGTCTTTAACTTTTCAACACTGTTTTATGGATTTCTGAATACAAGTTTTGTCCTACTTCTATTAAATATATATCTAATTATTTTACTTTTTGACACTATTGTAAATATTATTTTAATTTAATTTTCAGAAAGTAATTGCCTGTATATAGAAGGGCAATTGATTTTTTTGTACTTTATTCTTGTATCCTAAGCCCTGCTCAACTCATTTATTAATTCTGATAGCTTTTCAGCAGTTTTATTAGAATTTCATGTATATTAGTTCATTTTGTTTTCAAATATATCTAGTTTTACTTCTTCCTTTACAGTCGATGATTTTTTTTTTTTTTGCTTAAATGTCCATTCTAGAACCTCCAGTACAGTATCAAATAAAAGCAGCAAGAGTACACACTCCTATGTTTTTCTTGATCTTTGGAAGAAACATTTCACTTACAATATGATGAGACCTGTAGGATCTTCACAGACGTTGTTTATCAGGTTAAGGAAGTTCCTTCTAATTTGACTGCCTTTTATCATGGTGTTGGATATTGTCAAATGCTTTTTCTTCATCTGTTGTGATGATAATATGAATTTTGTACATTATTCTATTAATAGGGTATATTACATCTATTGATTTTCAGATGTTAAACAAGTCTGAAATCCTAGCATAAAACCCATTTGATATTGTTATGCTAACTAATCTTACACATTGCTGAAATCAATTTGCTAATATATTAAAAATGATTTTTTGCATGTAAAAAATTTTGGTCTGTGGTTTTCTTTTCTTTCTTTCTTTTTTTTTTTTTTGTAGTTTTGGCTTTGGGATAATACTAGTCTCATAAAATAAGTTGAGAAGTGTTTTTTCTAGAAGTTTTTAAGTCTCTATCTGATATTAGTATAGCCCATCTAGCTCATTTACAGCTGTTTTCATGGTATAACTTTTTCTATCCTTTTACTTTCAAACTACTTGCATATTTGACTCTAAAATGTGTCTCCTATGGACAGGATATAGTTGGGTCCATTTTTTAAAAAAATCTAATCTCTCAAAATCTGTCTTTTGAATGGATGGCTTAAACCATCAAATTTAATGTTATTATTTATGTGATTGGATTTAAAGCTGCATTCTTGCTTTTGGTTTTTTATGTGTCCCACAAGATTTTCTCCCTCCTCTTTCCTAAGTGTAAAGATTTGTAGTGTGACATTTTAGTTTCTGTAAAGATTTTTTAAGTTATATTTTTGAGTTATTTACTTAGTGAATTCTCTTCAGTTTACAATGTGCATACTAAATTACCCCCTCTAGTTTATACTGACATGTACAAAAAAATAGAGAAATTTTATTACTATATAGCTCCACTCCCTCCCAATTTTTGGTGCTATTAATGCTATTCTTATTATGCCTATATGTAACAAACTCAGCAGTACATACTCTTTTAAGGAAGCTGAGAGGAAATGAGAGCAAATGTATATTTATAGCTTGCTGTACTAAGCTTTTTATTTACCCTCTCTGGTTCTCTTCGATCCTCCCCGTGAACTTAAGTTACTATGTGTTGCTATTTCTTTACTGGAATACAGTTTTGTTCCCACCTACTTGTTTGTGCTGTTATTATCAAATATATTCCATTTCTGTAATGCTAAACAATACAATTACATTCATAATGTTTTATGCAGTTGCTTTCTAAATCAGTCAAGTGGAGAAAAGATTAAAACTTTATGCAATTACACCATCACTGTATACTACCTACATAATTACCTTTATGTTGCTCTCTCTTTTTTTCTTTCATGTGGCTTCAAATACTGTCAGATGTCACTTGCTTCATGCTTGAGTAACTTTCTTTAGTACTTCTTATAAGGTAGTTCTGCTAATAACAACTTCCCTGTTTGTGTTTATCTGGGAATTGTTATTTCTTCTTCGTTTTTGAAAATTAGCTTTGCTGGCTATAAAATTCTTGGTTTTTAACTTTCAGCACTTAGAATATGTCATCCTTTCCTGTGATCTCCACCGTTTGTCTTAAGAATTTCACTTTTAAAATTACTGGTGTTCCCTTGTACATGATGAATCATTTTCTCTTGTTGCTTTCAAGATTTTTTTGAGTGTGGTTTCAGCATTTTAGCTATGGTATATCTGTGTGCAGAAGTTTTTATGTTAATCATACTTGGAATTTTTGAGTGTTTTGGCACATAGATTGTTTTCTATCAAATTTGAGAATATTTTAGCCATTATACCTTCAATTATTTTTCTAAGCCTTTGTCTTTCTCCTCTCTGATACTCACATTATGTACATGTTGATACATTTAATGAATTCTCACATTCCTCTGAAGCTCTGTCTTATTTTACTTATTCTTTTTTACTCTGTGTTCTTCTGATGCATGACTTCTATTGCTGTATCCTAAGTTTGATGATTCTTTTTTTTTTTGACAGTTCAGATCTGTTTCTGGGAATTTATATTGTGTTTTTCTTTTTTGCTATTGTGTTTTTTCCACTTCTGATTTTACCTTTATATATGTGCCAAGTCACTTCAGTTATGTCTGACTCTTTGTGACCCTATGGACCATAGTCCATCAGTCTCATCTGTCCATGGGATTCTCCAGTCAAGAACACTGGAATGGGTTGCCATGCTCTCCTCCAGGGGATCTTCTCGACCCAGGGATTGAACTTTTGGTCTTTTTAATAATTTCTATATCTTTCCCAATATTTTTCATTTAAAGAAACATTGTCACTGTACTTTTCTTTAGTTCTGTAAGCATGATTTCCTTTAGCTTTTGAATATATCTATAACTGCTACTTTGGTGTCTTTGTCTGCTAAGTCCAATATCTTGGCCTCTCAAAAGCAATATACATTGCCTGCTTTCTTTTCCTATGTAGGGGTCAAGATTTCCTGTTTCTTTTCATATCTCATATTTATTTTCTGAATACTGGATACTTTTGATAATATATTGTAGTGACCAGGTACTGTTGCCCTCAGGAATTGTTTTCTTGTTTGTTTGCGTCTTTGTTTGTGACTTAGCTGAACTGATGTTACAAAAAGTTTATTTCCCCTGCAGTGCGGTACTCACAATACTCCTAATCAGACCCTTTTACTTATTTTTTTTTCTTTAGGCTTGTTTCATAGGGATTGCCCATGGGCCAACACAAGCTACTTATTGGCCAAAGGTTATGCTTAAATCCCCTTAGGCAGTTAGTTTTTTACCTTTCACCATTGGACCTGAAAATTGACATCATAGTTCAGAGACTCTATTTTCCTATTCCATACACCCTGCCCCAACTCTCTTGCCTCCTAGCCACCTGGTGCTTTTTCATCCAGAGAAAAGGTGTGTGGAGGCTCCCTCTCTGAGTTTTCCTGGAAGGGCACAGTCTTGTACATATACAGTCTTTCAGACTGCTAGAGATGAGTGTAATTTTATTTTTCAATCTGGTTTTCTGAGAGTTCCTTCTAGGCCAGAATACTTTATTATTAAACAGTGTTTTGTCAGAGGTTGTATTTAATGCCAATGTGGCTTCACCCCTGTATTGATAGTTCCATGTGTCCCTTGCAGCATGCTATCTCATCTGCCCGATCTTGCTATGAATACTCCTGAATGACTGCCTGAGTGTATGCTTGCTCAGTCTCTTCAGTCATGTCCTATACTTTGCAACTCCATGGACTTCTCTTTCCATGGGATTATCCCAGCAAGTAATACTGGAATGGGTTGCCAGGTCCTCAGTGGGTGCCATCAGCCAAATGAGCATACCCTTTTGCCTACCAGAGTTGTCTATGATCAGAGAAGGGCTCTTCTTTGCTATCTCTAGAACACTCTTGGTTTCACTAATGTTTTGCTTGTATCAGAGCTAGTGACTACTCTCAGTTTTCCACCAAGATACACTTTTTTTGTTTGTTTGTTTTTGAGGATACTCTTAAACATGAAGTTCTCTACTCTCTATTTCAATTAAAGTTAGTACCTTCAAGTAGAGCTGTGAAGATCTTTGTTCTTATGATCTCTTCTCTTCTGCAGCACTATACCAGATCTTCGGCCTGTGACCTCTTTTCCCTAAGATGACATGTGTGACACAGGTGTGAGTGGCAATCTTTAGTCTTCTCTTTCTGCTCCTTCTGACATGAAACTTCCATCCTATGAGTGAGCTGGGCAAAGGCTATCAGGGTCCCAGTATTTCAGCTGAGTAGAGAGAGAGCTCTGTTCTCAGCTGTAGCTGCCCAGGACAGAACTTCTGCAACACAGGGCTATAAGGGTGTGGGATGCAATGAGAAATGCCAGCAACTTGCCCCTACTGGGGTGAAAGAAGACAGTCACCTTGGGAGTAGTTGGGGAAGGGAGTCCCATCTTCTAGACTGCACATGGCCAGGGCAGAATTTCTGCAACACAGGGCTGATGTGTGTAATTAGCAAGTCATGATTCACATGCCACAGACATTCACTGGTCCTACTGACATTTAGTAGAGTTTCTTCTACACATATTTCTTCATTTGTTGTACGACCTTAGGGAAATTTCCAGAAACTTTGGAAAATAGCTGTCTAATTTCACGACTTCATTTATTGTTTTCCCAGAGAGGGCATCTGCCGTATTCTTTACTCCCTCAGTTTGGAGGTCAGATGCCATTTGATTTTCTTATTGTGTTTCTGATTTTTTTGTTAAGATTTTCAGACATTGGAAATTTGTTTTGTTTTACTTCATTGAGAATATTTATAATAGCTGCTTTAAAATTCTTTCCTGTTAGTTGCAACATTTGGTCCATCTTGGACTCAGACAATTGCTTTTCTCCTTTGAATATGTTCAGTTTTCTTGGTTCTTCATGTATTAATTTTGGATTGTATCTTGAACATTATCAATGCTGTCTAGGTTCTGAATTCTGTTAGTTTAATCCAATGAATATTATTTCCATGCTTTTAGCAGATAATTTTCAGGGCTGAATTTGAACTCCAAACTATATTTCTTATGTTGCAGATTCAGTCTCAGTTCAGATCTTCTGAATGTCCCTGGATTGTTTAGGGTCTGTTTCTCACATGCAGAGGTATTCCTTTACTGTACTCAGTCTGGACTACAAGTCACAGAGGTGAGAATTTACTTATATGGCTCCCTACTCTCTCTTTTCCAAGCAATTATGAACCCTCTACCCAAAGCTGTCTGCTTCTGTTTCCTCTCAAACACTTTCTAGCTCCTTTTTCATTATGTTCAAATTTTATATAGTAGATATTTTATGCAGGCAGTCTTATCCAGTAGTATCTTATTCTGTCATACCCAGTATGTGAAACATTTAGGAGAAGAATTTTAACCAAAATTCAGTCTTTTTTATAGATATAGCGGCTTCATAGATCCAGTGCTTGATAGTAATATAGCCACTCCTGCTTTTTTTTTTAAATTAGTCTTAGGATATTATATTTTTTGTTATTCTTTTACTTTTAAGTTTAAGTGAAAGTGTTAGTTGCTCAGTTGTCCAACTCTTTGCAATCCCATAGACTGAGTCCGCCGGGCTGCTCTGTCCATGGAATTCTACAGGCAAGAATACTGGAATGGGTAGCATTCCCTTCTCCAGGGGATCTTTCTGACCCAGGGATTGAACCCAGGTCTTCTGCACTACAGGTAGATTCTTTACCATCTGAGCCACCAGGGAAGTCTTTTCAAGTTATGTCTTTATAGTTAAAGTTTTTTTATTTGTAGACATTATATAATTGAGCCTTGCTTTTTAAAATCTAATAT